>NW_004524650.1:12778446-12785850 GCF_000260255.1 Octodon degus | reverse complement strand
AGAAGAATATATGCAGTGTATTATTTGTTGAAACTGTACTTCCGATTTGATTTGAAACTGTCTCATTGCTATCTGTTTATCAATAAAACTGTAGAAAAAAATATTCAGGAATTTCTTTTTTTATTTCCAATCTGAGTTCCTCTATATCTTTGTGCAGCTGTTTCTTTATTTCAGAAGCCATTGATTCATTGCTTTCAGCTGTGTGATTCCCAATTTGTTCTGTGTTAGTGTCCTCTTCACTTTTTCCAGGTGGGCTTGGGTTCTGAGGTTGCATTTTTTTCCTTCTCGTCATTTTGTGTGGCACTGTCTTCTGACCTTTATTGTAGATCTTTGTTGTAGTTATAATCTTAGCATGTACTGAAGTTCAGGTGCAGATCTACAATGTCTGGATTTAGCCAGCTGTGCCTGGCTTGGTTCTGGCTGTTGTGCTCCACTCCTTCCTGCTGCTGCCCTTGAGGGTGAACCTGTTGTGCCCCTGTGGCAAGATGTTGTGCTGCTGGACTAGCTGGGTGGTTCTATCCTCTACACTCTGCAGGGAGTGTAGGTGCAGGGTCACCCCCCAGGCATGTAAGCCAGGCCTGAGCTGAGCCTGGAGGGGACAAGGTGGAGTAAGGGGGAGAGGCAGCTCTCCCACACACTCACCAGGTCTGTGTTAGGACTGGGTCTGGGTGTTCCTGGAAAGAGGCAAAAATTCCTACTTGGCCAGCAGTGTGGGGGAGGTGCTGAGTGGTGGAGGCAGTTTCAAGGGGGTGGAAGAAGGTCTCACCCACACTGTGCCTGGGCTGGGACCCGTAGTTGATTGTGCCAGTGCAGGGTAGCCAGAAACTCTCACACACACTCTCTGGACCTGGGCTAGGATTGGGTGTGGGCGTTCCCGGAATGCGACAGAAATTCCTACTTGGTGGGTTGGGTGGGGGAGGTGCTTCAATGGGGTGGGGGCATCCCAAAGGGGTGGAAGAAGGTCTCACCCACTCTGTGCCTGGGCTGGGACCCCTATTCGGAAGCTCTCCCACACACTCACCATATATGGGGTAGGACTGGGTCTGCCAAAGTTCATTTTTTTAAGGACTGAGATTTGAAAGACTTTAGATAGCCATGTCAGAAAGGAAATTGCAAGAACAAATAAAAAATGTTTTTTTCCCACTAAGTAACATCAAGTAACAAAAAAAATCACTTTCATGTGTTCAGCTAAGGGAGGCTGTTGTCACCAAATGCTTTGAATATCTGAAAAATGACTACTATCATCCCATGTCATAGAAGAGAAGGAAAGAGCATCCCAGCCAAGGTCCATGCGTAGGAGCAGGAGCTTCACCTCTTTGTGGCTGACTCCCTTTGCTTTGCTGCCCCTCTGATTACTGAGAGCGGTGCTCTGCGATCTCAACCCACCCTTTCTACAGCTGAGACCACTGGCAGTTAGGCATACTCAGCATTAATCAGCAAACAGCCAAGACTGCTACAATGCAGCAAGGCACAGATTTTATGACCTCTCTATGGAGATCCAACAGGGTGCAAAACCAAATGGCCTGAGTCATGGGGAATTTTACCATGTCAGTTTCTACTCTCAGCTCAGGGAGAAAGCATTGCTGGGTGGCAGATGGTCCCAAGCTTGACTGGTGCACAAAGTACAGCAGGTTCCTGGGAGCAGTTCTCCCAACCTTTCCACTGTGGGCTTATGTCCATGGGATGAAAGGCCGACAGAAGTCCTAGGTCTTTCTTGCTTTGCCTTCACTTCCATCCCCCTCTCCATGGGACCACAGACACAGAGGTCATCCACTGTTTGGAGAGAAGAAAGCAAAAGAGTAAGATAAAAAGAAGGGGGCAGAGAAAACCCAGCAAGAGAGAATCTCTTAGTTCTGGACATAGATGAACCACTGCATCAGCTTTCCATCACTATCAGACACACTGGAGATAAATCAACTTATAAAGACAAAAGGATTATTTTAACTCACAGTTTTAAAGAGTTCAGTCCATGCTGCAGGCCATGTGCATGTAAGCTTGTGGAGGGGCAGCACATTATGGATGTAGCACGGGGCAGAGCTCAGCTGCTCACCTAATAGAAATCAGGAAAAGAAGAGCAGAGCAGGATTGCACAGCACACACCAGCTCTCCCCCTAGTTCTTGCTCCTTCAAGTTTCCACTACCTCCTAGTAGCACCCAGCCTTCAACACATGGGCCTTTGGGAGCTCTTACAGATCCACACTGGTGGTGAAACCTCTTCACTGATCCTCCCGCTCAAATGCAACAGTCATGCAAGGTACGATCCACAGGGATAGAAAAGAAGGAGATGAAGGCCTGAGAATCATTCAGTGTCTCCACGGATTTGTTCTAAAAGCATGTCTAGGTGTGTTCTTAATGTATGAGTAGATGCAGCTCCCTCATGTATGACTCTAGATGTTATAACAGGCAATGTTCTCCTGATGGCTTGACTTCTGGCAGTCTGGGTGTACTGCATGGAACAAGGTATGGCACCAATAATCCCATAGCCAAAATCTTGTCGTCGAAGGAATTTAATGACAATCTAACTTTTTCTTCACAAAATGCTGTTTTCTGTAATGATATAGATTAGGATCTTTTAGTTGAATGCTACTACAGTGGCCTGACAGCCCTTCCCAGGTGCTGTCAGGCCATGTGTGAGGATCTACTGCTGGCAGGGCAATTAGGCTCTGTGAGCTTCCTTACCACTAGGTTGGGGTTGCCAGAGGTGTGAGTGTAGAGTGGCTTTGAGGGGGAAGGTTATGTTTCTTCCAATCACTGATCTGGTGTCATCATGAAGGCAGCTTGGACAAGGCAATGGTCCAAATGACAGTTTAGAGTATGTCTAGAGAAAGCTGGCCAGTTATCTACTTCCATACTCACAACAACTTTAGAACGGAATGAAAGCTCACCCAATAGAATCTAGAACTGAATAAGTCACACCAGCATCACAGAGGAATATAATTTATTTTCTCACAACATCTAAATTTACCTGAGCATCCTGTGAAGTAATTGTGATGCCTTTATGTGGGAACGTCAACGCCACAGAGGCTCCATCCCTGCTCACTATCCTGGCCCTCCTCCCTGCCTACCGCAGTGCGGGATGACCTGAGCCTTCTCTGGAATGAGGACCTTCCTATTCCTCTGCGAAGGTGCTGATTCCATATTCTCACAGGTCCGACACATATGGGACAGCCGCTGCAGGATCCCTGTGCCTGCTGCCCTGTTCACTTGCACTGGAAGCACTCACTGACTCACTTCCCTCACTCTTTGGATTAACTCCGATTAGCCTAGTGGTGTGTGCTTGGCCATGAGCCCTGTCAGATAGGATGAGCAGGCTTTAGCTGTAGTTCTGGTTTGTTCTCTAATTCATCACAGCTACTGAACACAAAATAAGCTTCAGTAAGCTTTATAGAATACCTGATAAGCTTATTGTAGTGTGTGAGCCCAGTTGGAGGTTTTCAACATTTCCTAAAGGTGGAAACTGACTGGCTAATAAAATCCTGCTGTAGAATAATCTGACTTTCTTTAGACTCTGAGTCTGAATTAATACATTTACAGGGGCTTTCCTCAAGCTGAGGTTGAGAAACATCTGGTTTCTCGTTGGGGCCCTGACTAGTAGACCTAGTATTATAGTTCATATTTTGGCATCCCCTGCTGCATACCAGCTAAAATGGCCTTGAGGTTATTTGGCTTCTTCCCTCAACCCATTTTATAATCCCACCCAGACTCTCTTGCAATGAAAATAATGCAACACTTGGCTGCTTTTCAGAGGCTGAAGTGGCAAAGGCTTCATCATGGATCCTTGGGATGTGGCAGGGCTGTCTCTGGATCAGTCTCCAGTAGTAGAGACCTGACAGGACTTCCCTGCGAATTCTATCCTGCTCTCCCCTAACTCTTTAGACCTTGATTTCTCGAGCTGTAGGTGAGCACCAGAGCTGCTTCCCAGACCCACTGGATTTCCCCTTACAAATACACACATCTTCTGGTTAAAGAGCCCAGAGTGGTCAGCTCTTACTGAATGAGTGCTACTTAGGAAATTAAAAAGGGCATAAGGTCTATCCTCAGAAAAACCTCACATAGCTAGGTCAAGGTACAAAACACACATGTGTGAGGGCTAGGAGTATAGCTCAGGGGCATAAGCGACTGCCTGGCAAGTGTAAAGTCTCAAGTTTGATCTCTAGTACTCCACCCAAAAAAGCATACATATCCTTTCAGATGACAGCATAAACTTTAAGCTTTTATTATCACCAAAAAACAAAGAAAGAAAAAATAGAAAAGAAAAAATGAGAACAAAACAATATAAGCAAAATATCCTGGGAAATGACAAGTTTAGATCAGATTATAGGAACTTACCAGAGCAGATGAGAAATCCTGCCTGTTGACTGCTTTTGCTACCACCAACTGCCTGCCACCAGCTTGGGCATGCAAATACAGTGGCAGGAGGTTTAAGCAGACCAATTTCTCTCTTCTCAGGCTGGAAGACACTTTAACTGATAACTGTGGGTTTTTTTTCAGTTATTTAGAATCAGCAACTAAACAAGTGGAACAGTCTCTGATACTGAAATCCTGATCGGGAAGAAAGAATAAGAAAAGGAAAAGAACAATCACTAAAACCTGTGGAAAGGAAGCGCTCAGTGTGAGTCCATGACCAGCAGGTAAGCACAAACACCCTTGATGCTACACGAAGTGCTGCCTATGTCTAGGGCAGTTATCGAGTATTACATGGTGAAAAGCAACACTTCTGCAGGCCAGGTCCAGGCCTCCTGGTCCCATCTGTGGGCAGCTATGCCAAAGCTCTTGCCAACTGGTGGCCTTTTTCCCTGCTCAGCTCAGCTGGCACGCATCCTGCTGAAGCCTGTGCCACAGTCTCCAAGACAGACTTTCCACATTGTGGGGATCACCAACAAAATATAGACCCAACTGACTGGTAGGAGTTCTCCAGTTCCCCAGAAGGACAGAAGACCTCTGCCCCCATAATCTACTCATTTTCGTATAGTTCGGTAAGTGCTTATCCTGAACACTCAACAGCCATCTTCATCATTTGTGTAATGGAAACTAGACGAAAACTGAGTTGCTCTCTTTTTAGCTAGGTTTTCTGGTCAGCCTCTTCTGCCAAGGGCTCTCAGTGTCCCTGGAGCTGTGATGTCTCCAGTGACTGGTGAGGTCTCTGGATTGCTGATGCCCCTGATGTCTGGTGAGGTCTCTGGGCTGCTGTCCAGTACAGTCCATGGGCTCTTGTCCCTTGAGCTCTCCCCGGGTTTGGTAACATCCTCCTGGCAGGCTCACCAGATGTCACAGTTGAATGAGCCAAGCTGATGAAGGATGGAACCTTAGAGGAGGACGTAGGATGCAAGCAAATTTATTTAAAATATTTTAAAAAGAAGGAAGGCAAGCTCCCATTACATGGGAATAGATCTTGAATAAGATACCCACGTAAACTCTTTGTATAGGCATTTTAGGGTTTTAGAAGGTAGCTCACGCTATTGTACAAATAACTTGCATAGGGCTAGGGAGATAGGTCAGCAGTCTAACCACCTGCAAGGTCCCAAGTTCAATAGCTGGCACCACATGCCATACTGGCCTCCAAACTGGGCGTGGTGATGCACACTTGTAATCCCAATGCTGGGGAGGCTGAGTCAGGAAGATCACTATGAGTCTGAACTTTGTATCGAGATCCCGGTCTCAAATAAATAAATTCAAATAGGCTCTGTGCCTTCTGGGAGACTATGTACCCTTTAGGATCCTGTGTGTGCATTGATCGCATCATGTCCATGCTGTGCTAGGGAGCCCTTGAGCCAGTGACTTTCCTGAACATGCACTGATCATGCTCCGAGGAGGTCAAGGACAGCTTCAGTACCTCTAGCTGATGTCTTTGGAGCAATCCTTGAAGTGGGCTTACTCAACAGGCTCCCTACTCAGCTTTTGACTCTATTTTGGACTGTGGTCCATACTGCTTCATAGAATTCTAACTCCTGTCTCACTGGTTTCTGATAGTTACTGAGACACAGATAGCTGCTCATAGCAGCCATTCTTTCTTTCTCCCATATAACAGAGCTCAGTTGTTCTGTTGATTCTATCTTCTCTTTGGTAATCAAAGTACCTTCTTACAATAGTGGCACGTAGTCAGTATTATTTGATGGATTCATATATGTGCTTTTTTTTTGAATCTTCATTTTCCTTTAATTTCAGAAATTCTGTGTGAGATCTCTGTATTTCTCCCGAAGGTAATGATGGGGCATTCCTATTTACCTAAAGCACAGCAACCTAGTAAATCTTCACAGGTGGCTTAGCTAGAGAATTGGGAAACCAGCATGAGTCATCCTTTCCTAGAGTTGCAGGGGTCCCAACCTGTGTACACACCTTCCTTAATAACTCTTGGGTTTGGGGTCTAAACTTTTCCCAGATCAAAGTCATTGTTCAGGCAGTGGCTTGGGAAATGTTACTGGGGCTGTTCCCAGTTTCCTGGAAAGCATCCTTGATTCCCGTTGATTCTTTTCATCTCTTTTGACACCAACCTTTCGGACCATCTTTGGATGCAGCCCGGGGACTGTGAGTCCAGCAGTGCTGCTTTTTACTGTAAGTCTCTCTGCTTGGAGTCTGATGATGCCCTGGTGAGACCTGGCCACAGACCTGGCTCCTACCATTAGGGGGTCTGTCTGGAAAAGTCACTTTGTCCCCTCTGCCCTGGACACCATAGAGAGATCAACAATGAATTCTAATGATGGAAGGATCCTTGTCACCAGTGCATGTTCTTCATGTGTGATAATTATATTTCTAACAAATTAGTTCTGTAATTCAGAGACAGGAAGTAGAGGCCATATAATTATTCAGACTCCAAAGTCACAGGAAAATGTATACATTAATTTTGAAACAATATAAGAAATGAGAAAGAAGACCAAAAAGAAAACAGGATTAAGATGCAATTTTTTATTTTATGAAGAAATCCAAAATTTTAAAACAAAATAATAGCAGAATAATAACAGCTAAAACATTGTGTATCATTAGTTATTCAGAGTACCAGATACAGGCATAAAAATACTCTAAATGATATCAGCACAAACCTTTATTTTGAATGAATTAAGAGATACTAGCAGTGTAACTATTCTATATTTTTATTCCTTGTTCTTTCCTTCCTACCTTCTCTTTTCTCCCACACTAATTCCTCTTTCTTTTTGAAAAATTTCTTGTCATTTCACAGTATCCATAAGTGGGCATCAGAGAAGAGTGAGAATGTCTCAGATGATGAAATACAAACAGCAAACAAAATATATGAAAAATGTTCAGCAGCATTGGTCATTCAAGAGATGCAAGTTAAAACAACACCAAGATTCTCTCTCATGCAGAAAGAATGGCCACTATTCAGAAATCAACAAACAGGGGCAAAGAGACAGCTCAGGGGCAAAAGCACCTGCCTGGAAAGTGCAAGGT
>NW_004524650.1:12775404-12777613 GCF_000260255.1 Octodon degus | reverse complement strand
ATTTCTTCTTCTATGGTCCAGACACAGGTGAACAGCACTATGCAACTCTTATACTTAAAATTTTGCTGAATGAAAATGCAAAGCATGTGCCCCAGAAGAGACCAACACCTATATCCATAATCTATGATTTTCTTAAAAGAAGAGCAAAGCTACTTAAAAAGTGAGCCAATGCCTTTAAGAGCTTTCCCAATAAGTTTGCCAGGTACAAAGGGATCCAATATTGCAGCTATCCCCTCACCCACGCTTTTCAAGGCTCGTGTAATAAAGGAGTCATTATCTTGTTCCACAGCTTGGAGTCGATTGTTCATACTCTTTACCACGTCGTTCATTTCTTCAGATTTCTTCTTAAATCCTTCTTTTAAGTACTCCATTTGAATCTAAAAGAAATGAATAAAAGTTGACAGGGAAGTACATTTTCATAATACTGTTACTTTGAGAGCAACGTTTTGTTTAAAGACTGTCAAACTGAATTTATATTACATGAACAAATGCTTTTGCAATTATCACAAAATAAGAAAGCAACAAACAATACTATCTGAATTGAATCAGATGTTGTAAGAAGGAAGCACTGTTTAGTTTTATTAATATTCATTCAACATTCAGCTCCCCTGTGCTCAAGTATGAGAAGAGTTGTGCTCTTGCCAATGTAATGAGTTAACTCACGTTTTAGGTTATAAATGTAAATCTTGTGCTTTCTGCTGTAAATATATACTCACCACGGTTCTAAGTTGTTTAGTAACTAGTGGCTGTTTCTTGCTCTTTGCTAAGATAAAATTCCTATAACCCTCACCAATTCCTGTTACCAAAGTTAGCTCACAAAGATGACTTCAAAAGGAAATTAAATAGGCTTTAACTTCTTGTAACCTCCAGGCTATGCAAGGCTGCCAGCAGGTACTCAGGTACCAGAAACTAAAACAAAAGCCCCAGAAATGTAGTTTGAGTTGTGGTCTCAATCACTCTGAAAGCATTATTTTGTGTCAGACAATGAATTTGTTTATCAAACTGAAAGTGGTCATTCAGTGAATTTGCTTATCAAACTCAATGTGGTTCCAGGGTTTAAAACCCCTTCCTGCTTCCTGGGCTGCCTCCTTTTGGTCCTCTCCTGGGTGAGAGCAGACTGGGGGGCCCTGAGCTCAGTAATAAATGGCTTTCCAAATTCCAATCTGGCTGATCTGGTTCCTATTCTGAGTGACCCATAACAGCCAAAGGATATATCTGTAGTGTGATTCTCAGGCCCTCTTAAGTACCAAGGTAATGATATCCTGAGGGTGGAGACTTGTCAGCTGATCTAGGAATTTGTTATACAACTTCCAGATGGACAAGGACAGAATTCCTCTAAGGTCATGAACTAATACCCTCAGGGCACCCACACAAAGTTTTGTGGCTTATTGAAATACCCCCAAAGGCTCATGTCTGTGGAAGGAGATTGTCTCACTGGGGTGCTGCACTCATCAGTTTGTACATTTCTTGTATTCATAGCTAGATATGCCATCAAGGAGGCGGGGCGTGACCCGAGGTGGGCCACACTGCTTCCCCTCCCTGGCTGCTGCAGCTGAGTGCTGTTCCTTCCCCAGGCCTCTGTGCGCAGCTATGTCTGCCCTGAGCTGGCCAGCTGTGGACTGAATCCGGAGCCAAAACAAAGCCTCCTCCTAGGAGCTCTGGGTCGTGGGTGTTTGTCCCAGAGACGGGAAAGGGAATAGTGCTTAAGGAAGTGACAGGTAAGTTCACAGACAGAAGCTGTCAGTGCATTCTGCTTTGAAGCCTATATTTATGCTACTTTTATGGTAGCATAAATCTGGTATAACCTGACCAAAGCACCGCCATCCTGTTCTATATGCACTGTCTTAGTGAAACAAGTCAGCTGCTGCAAAATGTGCCTAGCTCCCAAAACTTCTGTTCCTGTAAGCCTTGCTGTGAGCCCTCACCCCCACCCTTAAATTCCAATGCGTGCCTATATCACAGAACTTCTGTTTCTGCAAGCCATTGCTGCAAGCCCTCGCCCCCACCCTTAAATTCCTAGAACTTCCTCAAACCCCTAACCCTATTTAGTCTCAGCAGCTGCCATGTCTTCCTGAATTTCATCCTTTGTGCTGATAGTTAATTTACAACCTTGTTAAAGCCATTTGGTCTGTAAGCAGCCATTAGGACTTCAACTCTATCCTTTGTGCTGATAATTAACTCATGACTTTTTTTTTTTTTTTTTCTAGTT
>NW_004524650.1:12756392-12775235 GCF_000260255.1 Octodon degus | reverse complement strand
GGACCAGGAAGATAACTAATTGTAGAAAAATACCAGATGTGCTCTGGCCCCAGACGTTCCCAAGCAATATGAACCTAAGAGGACCATAGCCATTCCCTCCAATTCCTTTTTAAAGTCACCTCCTGCTAACCAATGCCATTTGCTTCTGTACCTAGCTTGTTATCTTAATCCCACCCCTTACTGGCAGTTTTGGAGTTTAAAAACAGATCCTAGATTGTACTCTGTGCGTCTCTTTGCACTCTTGCATAGAGACCACCGCCGCAGGGTACCTGCTAAAATAAAGCGCTTCTTTAACTTTTGGACTTGCCTCGTTGTCATTTAATTTTTGAGTTACAACAAAATCTACCTCAGGGAATTTGCATGATAGTAGAGGCTATCATAATAATGGTCTTGTTTTGTTTTTGGTTTATGTATTTGTCACAGGGTCTTGCTAAGCAGCTTGAGAGCATACTGATCCTCCTCTTCACAGCCTCCCCACCACTGACATTACAGCTGTGCACAAGCACACCAGATCTCAGTGTCCCAGTATGTCTGGGGGTTAGCTAGTGTGACATGTGGTGACAGAGAGTGAACCCCAGTCCCTGCACTTACCTAAGCAGGCATTTAGTCCACTGAGCTATCTCACCAGCCCAATATTGCTCTTGGTAATGCAGTACAATTATTACTGATGTTAGCTAAAGATGGTTGGAAAATGTAGTTATTTTGGCCCTCATGGGATCATTCTATAAAAACCCAAAACTGCAATATAAATGCTATTTATATTCTCCAGGAAGTTAATCAAAGGAACTATAGAAGCCAAGTTGATATGAACTCTCTAGATTCTACATCTGGACAAAATTCAAGGAAATCATGTTTAAGCCCTAAAAAAGTCAAAGATCCAGACATTCATGAAATTACAGACACCACATGGTGAGGCTCCCTCCTTCCATGAGTGGAATTTCAACTTCACCTTCAGGCACAGGTACCAGGGACATAAGGCAGTGCTGAGCAAAGCATACTCACCTTCATTTGTTGTTCCAACATCATTTTCTGCTCTTTGAGGAGGTTTTCTCTCTCTGAAATTAGCTTCTTTTTCAGTTGCTCCATGTTTTCCCTTTGTGTCCTTTGTAGAGCTTCTAGCTTTTGCATTTCCTCCTGTCTTCTTGCTGCTAAAATTTTTTGATCCATCTCAGCTGCCTCCTTCTTTGCCTTCTCCGCTGTATCAGGGAAATTTAAAAATGGAAGAAAAAAAGTAAAAACTAATTCTATTTTCCTGAGCTCAGAAACCAAAACGAATCTGAAGGACAGCACAGGGAAGTCACAGAATTCATATGGGTCCATGCTGTCCGAACGTATTTCACAACATGATGGAAAATGCACTGCCCTTCTATGTGACATAAGACTACAACTTCCTTCTATTTTTTCACATTCATGAGCATGCACACAGCGCAGAAGAAAAAATTCTAGGCATTTGGGGAAGGGTTCTAGTTGGGTCTGCCAGAATCATTGTGGGAATCTATGCACCCTGGGAAGCTATGTCTTGTGCATTTACCTGCGATCTCCCTGTCCCTCTTAGTAAGCTCTTTATCTGACTTCAGGATAGATTCCTCTGTTGTTGCCTGGGACTGCAGGAACTTTTGGAGCACCTCTTCTGCCTTTGAAACCAAGAAAGAGCAAATGAATTACCACTGAGACAACAGTTCTGCAAAATACATATATGCACATGATTTTGCATGTAGTGGCTCTCTACAAAGGGATCAAGCTTCTAAGTGTCACCAGAGAGCCTCCATATCTCCCACTGCCCATCTCCCTCCCTGTACCCTTCTCTTAGGGCTCCTTCCTGCCACTGCTCTAGGGTCCAGACAGTCAGAATTATGTGTAATTGTGTAAACTACAACCTGGTGATTTAAAGTGTTTTTCTTCCAATCATATAACCTGTAGCTCTCTCTTCCTCCTCCTAGTTTTATATTTAGGAGAAAATTTTATATATGTCATGGCCTCTTAATTCCAAAATAAAAATGTTCACAATAAAAGGTTATTTCACTTCAAGCTAGATTAAATGGCTAGATAAGAGTTTATCATTAAGTGCATAAGCACTAACCGTTCTTCATGTTCCTTCACACCACCTATCTGGCACATTCTCATAGGCTGGTAAGTCATATCACTCAGGTGGCAAATTGCCAGCCTGGAGAGCAAAACAGAGTGGACCTGAGAAAGCACCCACTCTTAGCACACTGCAAGTCATCTTGTTGGATGAAGAAATGGATACTTTTTTCTGTTCCTCCTGATTTTTTGAACTCCTTACTATTTCTTGAGGAATTAAAATTTCTACCTTCCAGAATGTTGTCTATAGCAGACAAGCAGCACTAAAGACTAAAGCGATTTCCAGGGCATAGCCTCCTAGTAGAGCACACACAGGAAGCCCTAGTTTGACCCCCACTCTGGGAGAAAGAAGAAAAAGATTTCATTTAACCTGTTTTCTCGTTGCTCCCAACTGGTTCTGAAAACCCCCTGATGTTCCTCTCTGGACTTCCCAGGCTCCCTGCGCCTCACCTTGACACCCTTCCTGGGCACTTGGCAATAGTCCTCCTCAATCTTTTTCCTCATTTCCATGTAGCACTGGTGCCCCCCAGGAGCACAGAATCTTCCTGCTGAAATGCTTTCCGTTAAGGCTTTTGAAAGCAAAGTCAGTTCTTTCTGGCAGTATTGATCAGATTCCTCTTCATTCTTTAGTAAGAAATCCTGCTTCTCTTTCTCTATTGTTTCCTGCAATACAAAAATACAGAGATGTCCCAGAAGGATGACTTCAAGCTGGATCAAGATGTCCTCAGAGAGAGAGAGAGAGAGACAGCAAAGTTACAGAGAACTTTGTAAGAGCATCAACCTGTTTCTCATATAAAAAGTATTCTATTGAAGTAAGATGAGGGAAGAATGAGGATTCATAAATTTGATTTATTGAAAACCCCTAACTCTCTCTGTAAATCCATGAGAAACTTTTGAAACCTTCCTAGATCTCTGGATCCTCAAGGGACTGTGTGTTACCATCTCTAAAGTTTATTATTTAATTCTATTTCATGAGCACATATTTGCAGCACACAAAGTTTACATTCATCTCAGAGAACAAGTACATGCACATAACACACCGCAGATCCTTTCTACTCCGCTTCTCCTCCCACCGACAGCCCTCCCTCTGTCTATAGAAGACATGTCCCCATCTTTGTTATTATTGTTCTCAGTTCATGCTTATGACATATAATGTTTACCTTCACTGTGGGTATTTGGTCCATGTACAGGACACATCTTTATTTTAAAGAGCATAAATCTTAAAATAGCAGAATTTTAAAACAAGATGATGGGGAATCAGCAATGGTTGCTGTATTGTTTATTGTTATCTTCAAAGTAGTTTTTCAGGCTACCAGATATAGGCATGTGCAATGGATTTAAAAAATAAGCATTAACTGTTCTTTTCATAAACCAATAGAATTTAGTAGTACAATTATCTTTATATATATGTTTTTTTCTTCCTTCTTTCTTTTCTCCTTTTACCACCTCAGCTCTTCTTTCCTTTTGAGCAGTTCCTTTCCCTTTTACACTATATTATACTTTTGGTATTTTGTTTACTCTTTCACTTTCTTGCACTAGGGAGCCAATAAGATGTTTATACATGGGAGTCTGATCTATTTCACTTATGAGTATGGTCTCTAACTCATCCCCCTCCTAATATATGTAATCCATGGTTATTTCTTGAAGGATATAACAAAGAGCAAGTACACAACAAATAGCAACATGGGATGAACAACAGTGCATAATTAGTGTGTGGTAAGAGGAATTTAGCTGCTAGGAATGGGCAAGTGTGCACTGAAAATGTGAACACCTCAGGGATGATTCCAGAAAGCTCTGGGCAGGTCTGCAGTCTTAAGAAGCACTTCTCAGAACCCACCCCAGGTACTAAGGGGGCATCTATACTGGTCATGCTTCAGTCACCTTGAGAAAATGCTACATAATAGGACTGAGATTTAGGGTGAAGGAAGAACATGTAGGTTTAGAGACTCTACCCAATCGGAATCCAAACTGTTTTGTCCTTGGATAAGAGAAAAGCCATGAATTGAATGTAGCCACTTCTGGGCTTCCCTCTTCAAAGAAAAGGCTAAGGAATGTATTGGATGAGACACAATACCAGAAACCACGTGAAATAAAATCATTGTGTACCACAAACATGTGATAATAAAGACAGAGAATGTAAGACTCAGTACCACCAACTTCTTCTGGAATTTCCCATCTTCATCCTTGAAGGAGTTCTCCATGAAGACCATTATTGCCTCCTTCTCACAGGCCGCGTGCACATCCAGCAGCTCCTGGAGCGTGTCTGTGGGGAGCTGCAATCGCTGGGCCATCTGCTCGCTGTAGTGAGCGGCTGCCTTCTCCATGGCTGCTGCATTCTCACGCTGAGCCAGAGTGATCACCGTGTTCTCCAAGCAGGGCACCGCCCCACTATTGATGGCCTTCACGTAGCTCTCCACCAGAGCCCCCAGCCCTGAATGAGCCAGGAATTTGGGAGATAAATAGGAAAGTCATAACTAAAAGGAATCTAAATTTCTGAGACTATCATTCTAATCTCTCTCTCTCTCTTTCTCTCTCTTTCTCTCTCACACACACAAGCACAGGTATGCTCACACTCATGCACAAGCATAATTAAATAACTACTTCCTTTTATAATTACATTCACATTTCTACTAACACATTCATTTATGCAGTTCTCCAGATCACAGTTAAACAAAAACCTTAATATCAGTAACCAGTTTCATGTAATATTCTAAAGTATACCTGGAAAACATAATTTCCTTTTCAAATTTAAAGAAAAATGGATTATATATGTGCTAATAAGACAAGATACTATATCTGCTACTAGTTCTTGGGCTTTCTGGATTTTCAGGTACTTAGAGGGCAATATCTATATTTGGACTGCTTCAAACTTTCAAAACACACTTTCCACACTTTTTGCAAAGAATTTGCATGTAAGACTTCCTTGAGAAAACTATATGTTTTCAGGCAAAATAAGTGATTTCTATTATTAATATGGAATTACTTTTTCAGAGATGTAGAACACACACATACCTCCAACAAACTGTAGAGTTTCGAGAGGAATTTGTAAACTTCAGTAAGATGAGAATAAGTTATGCACATTTTTATAGAGCATGCGTATATGCATATCATAGTTATATTTATAATTGTACAAAACAATGCAAACACTCTATATAATATATTCCACATGCATTCCCTTGCACAGAAATGTATAAAGAAGACTCACGATTCCCAGTGACCACAATTCCCTCTCTGAGCGTCTTGCTCTTTTCATGGGTGAGGACATAAGAGCAGAAAGTCTTTGTTTGTTCCAGGAATTTAGGATCCAGTTGGTCCTCTCGGACATTCTCAATATTGGCCAGGAGACTGTTGTTATTTGTTGGCCAGCCAAAGACAAAGCACTTCCGCTTTGGAAAGAACTTCCGGATGCACTCCCTGGTACTATTAGATGCTTGTGCACTGAGTTTATCATCTAAGAAATTAGAAAACAAGACAGTGGGCATAGACTCAGAATTGGACAGTGAAGAGTTTTCCCTGGAGTTGCCATATCTCACAGGGTTCTACCTAAAACAGTGCCTTTATCATAAATAGTTAATAATCACTTGCACATCGAAGTTGTATCGATGATATTACTGACGTGATATTTGGAGTCACATCTTACTCCAGTAAAGACCAAAAGTTTTGCTGATATCCCCAGAACTGAATATGGCAGCAAGTAGAGGGCAGTTGTTTGTTTGGTGTTTACTTATTGAAGAAAAGGTCAAATATATATCTATTTGGAGTCAACTCATTCCCTTGTTGAAATTAAGCTGAAGAACCAAAAGTAAGAAGACAGACTAGTAGGCAATAATGGAATAATTATAGCCATATTAAGAATGTTACTATGACTAGTTAAAAAAATCATTTTGATGCCAAAAATATTCCATGTAAAATTCTAAATGTACAGTGATAGAAAATAAAAGTGATTGCCAGGAGTGTGCAAGAAATGAGAAAAGTGTAGGTTGGAGGACACTAGGTAGCAGATGTATAGGATGTGTAAGTCTAGAAATCTAATAGAAAACAGGCTGGAGTTAGTGAAGCGATTTGGTTAAAGATTACTCACATAAGTCAAATTTAGTTGTATGATCACAAGAATAGCTACATGAGATGATGGACGTGTGATCTGCTGCATGAGAGTAATTCCTATAGTGTCTACATGTATCCTATGTCACGTTGTAGACATCAAAGAAAGACTTTAAAATCTCCTTTACGTAGTATTGGATATCTCTATCAAAATTCTTCAAAGATAAATAAAAATATCCTTTTAAAATAATCGCCACTATTCTATCAAATCTTTAAAATAAACAACTATATTTGAAATGATTTTTTTTTGCCAATTAGTCAGTGAATGTATTGAGGAAGAATATATTACAAAACTGAAAGCATTAATAAGTAAATCCAAACTGACATTCTCACAAGATCTCTTTGGATAAACATGTCAACAATTTACATACTACATATATCTTTATTCATATAATTTATTTTGAAATGGCAGGATGAATAAACATGCCATGTCAGAATTAAAAGAAATCTGTATTGTCTATATAAAGTACAGTGGTTGCCACAGTAATTATCTAAATATTGAAAAAGCAAAACATGAAAAGAATGCTTCTTTAGTTTATTTAGGGTATACAGATACTTTATGTCTTCAGTGTTAGAAAGTTAAATATCATTATTAGTCCACCTAGAAAAGAATAGCACCAGTATAAAACTCAGACACACAGTAAGATGAGCATGTACAACAATTCTGTGATCAATTGTTCTCCTAAACAGAGAAAAGAAGATGTTTAGATAGGATAGAAAATACCTGTGCTTTAGACATTTTTTAATCAACCACTGTATTCTGAATTCTAAAGACAAATGTGTAAGGAACAAAGTGAGATGGAACAATTTCACTGTGTGCTGTGTTCTTATATATGTTGTTTTCTTTCTTTCTTTGGGCTTCCAACCTATGACCCAGTCATAGGGTCATGTAGACCTCCAGCCAGTGTCAAATATAAAGAGGTCCCCAGAAATGAAGCACCATCAGCACACCCACCCTACAGAAACTCCCACACAGTCTTTGTTCGTGTACCTGAAATCAGCTTCAAGGCTTTCTCCAGATACTGATCTGCTGTGATGAAATTATCATTGCATTGCAGCTGGAGAGTGAAATCCCGCACAGCCCAGATGAAGTCTGGAAAAAAGCTCACAAACTCTGTAGAATCTTGTACTCCATCTGAATTTGAGGAAGACTTTGCCTTGATCAGTTCTGTGAGCTCTGTCACATAACTAGGAGTTAGCTAAGGAAAAGGAAATTCCTACTTGAAATCCCCATATTTCCTTAATAAAAATTATCATAGCAAAGTTCTTATTTCCTACGTCCCCTCTACTCCACCAAGAGCAAGCCCGTGACAGAGTAAGAAAAACTGACTCAATATTCATCTCCTCAGAAGCCACTGACATGCAGTGGATCCAGTCCTGAAAGGATACTGCAGCTGCTCCAGGGCCTGGTGGTTGATGGTGCCCAGGCTGTTGTAGACAAAGGTGCTGCTCAGAAGGATGGCCAGGGCAAAGATCCAGGAGTCATTCTTAGGGTCACCCTAGAAAGTACAGGGGAGCAAGGAACTGAGGAGTCTCTTCTTTGGAATTTCATTCAGACATTAGACATAAAATTCTTTCATTTAGGATTTCAGCTCAGGTACTCAGTATGCAAAGAACACAGACATAAGGGCAAATAACATGAAAGCAATAATGGTTCTCAGGATCACAATTTTTTCACCCTACAAATGGATTTTAATCTTTATAAAATTTTCCTCTCAGATGAAATAAATGAACCTAAAGAAACACTAGTACTGTGTCAGGTTCTCAGAAAGATATTGACAGATGGATGCTGTATTTTTTATTCAGAACATATTTATTAGTTATAGGTCATAGGCAAGAAAATGACCATATTGGACTCTGATCAGAGTACAGAAAATATCTGAACCAATTTATCGATGAGAGGAAATCTATGTGAAAAGCTTCTTGATACTGGATTGAATATTAATGTAGCTTTGCTTGGTAATATATTATATTTAACATAACATCCAAAGCTCAGGAAGAGAAAAGCAGAGAGGTGGAAACCATCAACTAAAATGATTTCTGATAGCAAAAACTGAACTATATGAAAAGATAGCTATAGGAAATAAGTGCTTATAATGTATGTATTTTATAAGGGTTAATATAAAAAATAATTCAGAAATGCCTACAACTCTATAGCAAAACCAATCAAATAACCCAATTGAAAACTAGCAACAACAAATTTGAGTATACATATACATCATGTAAATGGCATATATATATATATATATATATATATATATATATTCATAAGGGCCCAGGAGATAGCTCAGTAGAATAAGCGCTTTCCTGGCAAGGGCAGTGTCCTCAGTACAATCCCCAGTACCACAAAAGAAAAAGGTGTTCCTACTCTATAATTATCAGGGAAATAGCACTAAAAGCATAGAAGAAAGAAAATGGCACGTGGTAGAATGGCTGTCATCATAAAGACAGAAGATAACAAGCATAAACAAGGATTGAGAAAAACAGAACATCCTTGTAACTATGAGTTGAAATATCAACTGGTGCAGCAGGTAGGAAAACATATTATGAAGTTTCCTTAAAAGATTAAAAATACAAGAATCATGTAATCCCACAATCTCATTCTATTTATAGTTACAAAGAAAATGTGTTAAAAATAATAATTTCACTTCCATCTTAATTGCAGCTTTATTCATAATAGACACATGTTGGAAAACTATAAATAACTATCAGTAAATAAGTGACTAAAGGTAATATCTATTCAACCATGCAGAATATTTGCACTATCATAAAAAAGAAGGAAGGGCCAGCCAGATAGCTCAGTGCACGAAAGTGTCTGTTTAGGCAGAGCACAGTGGCCAGGGTTTGATCCCTGGTGTACTGTGCCAGCCCCACTCCCAGGGTGTACTGAGAAGGTGATTAAGACTGGGTGTGGTGGCACATGACTGCAATCCCAGTGCTTGGGAGGTTGAAAAACAGAAGAATCACTACAAGTCTGACCTGCGTAGTGAGACCCTGAACACCAAAGATGCATTATACTTGGTAGCGCAGAATATGAATAAGAAGCCCTTAATCAGACATCGCAATGGGGCTCACTCCTCACCATCTTTCCTTCAAAGGCCTCCTCATGCCCCACTGCACACTGTGAAGCATGGTGTATGTTTTCATCACCTCCCAGGATGGTCAAACTCATTCCCTCGCTCTTGGCAATGCTGATGCACAAGAGTGCCACATGTAAGTGCTCTTCCTGAGAAGGCTTCCAAGGCCAATTAAAGCGATCAATCACCACCAAAGACCCAGCACACCATACCCAACAAAAGATAATTCAAAGGGCAGCTCCAGCCACATTTCTCCTGAGAGAATGCACAGGGGCCAGCCACCGCACAGGCAGCACCTTGCTCTCTCCAACTTGCTTTTTTTCCCTGTACACATGTTGAGAAAGACCTGAGGTTTCCTAATTGGAGTTGAAGGCTCTGGTGGAGCAGAACCTTTGTTCTGTTCACTAATATCTATACTACTAAACTCATAAGTCTAGGACTTATCTGCTCAAAAGCTTCACTTAAACTGAATCAAATTACAAGCACCAATGTCAAGTAATTAAAAAAATATTTTACCTAAAGGAACATTGTATCTGATTTTATCGAAAAATGAGATTAAACAGAATGAGATTTACATCTTTCACTGTTGTTCAGTTTCTGATTTCACAAAAGACTACAATGGTTAAATCATAAAGAATTAGGAAAAGACAGGGAGACACTACAGGGTGAAAAGAACATGTCTGTGTTTTGGTTAAACTGTGGTTCAATGTAGCATGTTACTGTTGTATCCTTAGTATTATTGTTTGCTTAATAAATGTACAAATAAAGAACAAAAAGTGCATGTCTGGCTCTCTCTGCCTCACCTTTTCCACATCACCCAGACCCTCAGTGTCCAGAAGGACCAGGGTGTGATCTGGATTGACAGGGTGGGGCATACACCACATCCAGATGCCCTTGGTTTTGGACTGAATAGTAGATCCCAGCGGGAAGCCTGAAGGGAAGAAGAGAAATGGAGACATCAGAGCTTCCACAGCGGCATAGAGACTCTCACCTCAGGCTTCTGGAGGAGAAGTACCTCAGCAGACAAGGTGTTGCTTCTTCACTATCTCCAAAAGTGATTTCCCTACCAAGTTGCAAGGAGAATTACACATGACAATGATGATATTCAAGGGCTCAAGATGAAAGCATCCATGAATCAGACAAAACTGAGCTCACTGCCAACTGCAACAAGAGCATTGGGAAAGAAGGGTTAGGCTGAGTCACAGAGGAGCAAACTGAGCAGAGCCTATAGAAGAAGAGAAGCAGGACATGGAGATTGGAATCATACGTTTGTATTAAACAGAAAAGCAAAACAAAAGCAAAGGTTGATTATCACAGTGGAATATGAAGCTCAATGAAGGATTTTTAGATAAATGTCCAAAGATCTCTATGTATTGGTGAGAATATTTCCTACATGAAGCAAAATATAGATGAAGAGAAGCGTAGGTATCAGTGATTGAGAATAATTTTGAGCATTAGAAGAAGAGATTTTGTTCAAAGACAATAAAGAATATGGAAATGAATGAGAGCAAATTAAAGATTTGCTGGTGAGAATTAGAATAAGTTGCTTTACTGAGAAGAGTTGGGCTCTCCCTTGTGCTGCCTTGGAACAAGAAGAAAGAAGCTGAGATGGAGCCAGTTTCCGACCCCCATGATAACACCCACCACAGTTCCGTCCAGCGAGGCGGTTCATCAGGTAGGACTTCCCCGTACGGTACAGTCCGACAATGGCCACCACCACCACCGGCTGAGAAATCTTCTCAAGAATCTCTATGGCTTCCTTGTTCACTGTCATCACTTCATTGATGTTTTCCACCAGACAAATAGGGGCCTCCATTTTTACTGCAGGCACCATAGCAATGTTCCAGCCTAGAAAAACTCTCTAATTAGAAATAAAGTTAAAAAGTTTTATGTCAAATGTACCAGAGCACCAACAAAGTCAGGGCAGACAAGGCTTCTGCACTGTCTATGGGAGAACATGAATCTAACGTCAGCAGATGCAGACGGCTTCCTCATCATTCTGCCAAGTCTTTAATGATGATTTGGATTAAGCATACAGTATTAATATCTCCAAAGTTTACTTCAATAATAATAATAAAACCCAAATAATCATCTCCATAATTTGGGAACTACACCATAATAAACCATGTATATTTAATATTTTATACTACCTGCAATTAGACCTTATTTCAATCACTTCACAAATGAGATGCTTGCATTATAAGAGGACTAAATGACTAAATCATAGAGATGGGATTAAAACCCCAATTAACTAAGATTAACAATAGACTGGATAGTTCTCTACTCTTCTTTAATCCATGGAAGCATTTTCTTAAAAGCTAAAATAATCTTATAGGATTTCTGAAAGAGTCAAATGGTGACTACAACCAAGTAAAAGTCCAATTGAGGCAAATCCATATTAATAATGATTGAAATTTCCTACTTTCTTTGCTATTCCTGTCCCTATACTATCACTATCGTGAGCTCTTAGGTTGTAGAAGTAGCTGCCCGCTTTGGTTCCAATCCCCTCACTTAAACCAGTGGCCAGAGCAGGCTTTATCTGCCACCAGTGACTCTTCCTTAGATTAACACTTCTGGCATTTGCTAAAGCACAAGAAATGAATGTCGGTAAAGGAGGCAGGCATGAGGATCTGACATAGAGAGGTGGCCACAGACAAGAGATGGGAAAGGAGGCAAGGAGCCGCCAAGGAACTCAGGGCAAGACCCTCTGAAGGCAGGAAAACTAGGCTGAGGTCAGGGATTCTGTAGAAAGCAGAGGCCTCCCAGAGGGCTACACTGTAAGACTCTTGTAGAGGAAGCCCTTCAGTGAATAGCTGGGGCTGACATCTCCTGGTGGAGTTGAATTAGCGCATTGGCCCTGAGAAGTCACTGCATTTGCACCAGGGCTGAAGCTAGACAGCCAGTAGGAAATGCAGTTTGGGTACCTGAGTAGGAAGGAGGCTGCTTTTGTGATCTCCCTCTGTCATGCTGAGTATTTCTCTCTCTGCCTTTACCAGTGACAATGGCTACTCAACTGAGTCTCATTTCTGTGCTTTCTTTCTGCAAACCAACAGCGCTGTAGTCACTTAGTACCTCAATAGCTGCAGGAGGAGCAGTTCTGAGTGAGCCTCAGAGTCACAGTAGACAGTGCTTCCACTCCACACAAAACCAATAAACAGAAAGATGCTCAGTTCATTCACCTGTGGGGAGTGCACTCCACACAAGCCCAGTTGTGGCAACTGGGGATCTGAGGACATGACAAAATCTGGATTTTATTTGACCCCGTCCCTTGTAAGGTTTAACTTCAACCTTTCACAATATTGACAGATTTTGAGAAAAGTAACCAGCCCTTAGAAAGCCCCTCCCCTCCGTGCATCAGAATTAGAAGCTGTGATTCCTGAGCACAGCTCCTTCAGAGCTAGAGGCTCCCTGAAGGGAAGTCAGTGTCTTACCTGCTCTCCTCAGCGCACCTGGTTTGGCTTCGCTCTTCTGAGCCTCCAACTGCATCCTCAGGCTTTTATGTCTACCTGAGATGCTGACTGGCATCTGTATTTGCATGAGCAGAAAACAATGATTCACACTCACCTTTTTCATGGAGTTAGAGGAATGTGAAACTGAACGTACTTAGTTTTTGGCAAACATCAATAACTATAAGGAGAATTTTTGTAATTGTTCCAGAGGGATGGTTTAGAAAGATTTATCATCCCACTTTTTCAAAAGTTTTGTGGGAAGAATTTTGACACATCAGTCTTTTTAAAAAGTTCCCGTAGGTCTAAAATATAATGGAATATCATTCAAGATTGGGGTGAGTTTGAGCATACTGGAGTGGGGAGACATCATATTTTCTTTAAAGTATAATCTACAAAGGTTACATGATTCCTTCACAGTGTAGTTGTGCATTGAGAAATGCAGTGCAGGAAAGGGCTTGTAGTGCTGTCCCTGAGCGCTCGGCCCTTGGTTCTGATGCTCACTGTGCAGTTTGGAGGGCTCCCTTCATGATCAAGTTGTCCAGGTGGGGCCATTGCTGCAAATGGATTGCACATCTTAATTATCTTAACAAACTTTCCCATGATAGATAGAAATTGGGGTACAGACAGACCAAGTCAGTTGTCTCAACTCACAGCACTGTAAGTCAGCTGAATGCCAGCAGCCTGGATTCTGATTCCTGAGTCACCTCACAGTGCTGAATCTTAGTGTGTGCACTGAATAATTGTAGAAATATTTGATTTTTCTTATGAATTATTATGGAAATTTTTCTGTGTTTTCTTTAAAATCAGCCCCGATTCAGTCATTTGAAAGAAACTTGTATAGCCTCTAATTTGCAAAGAAAACAAGGAGTGAGGGTAAGTGGTTAAGTTGGAGAGTCTTCTAGCTGAATGGTGGTCCTTGACACCATGCTCCTTAAAGCCATATTACATGGCTTCTCTGGTGTGAGAACCTGAAAGTATAAAAAGATCCCCAAATTCATGTTGGATACTGGGAAATGAGAAGAAAATGTTCATTCGTAAAGGAGAATGGGAGATGGAGGAGAAAGAACAGAGGGACCAAATAAATAAATACCAAAAAATAGGAAAAAAAACTTTCTTAACTAATGAGAGGATGAAGAGTTTAAGGGAGGGATAGGGAATGGATAAAAACAAGCAAAATATAACACATGCAGTTAGAATTGTCTATTATCTATCCATCTATCTATCTATCTCTGTCATTTATCTGTCTCAAAAGACAACAAAATGTATCAGTAAAATAAAAAAGAATTTTGAAAAAGAAGTCATGTGAAGGGAAATATTGTTTAGATTTGACTTAATGTGTCCCCCAGAAGTTAATTTTTTGTGTACCTTGAACCCAGTGTGGTGATGTAGAAGTATGCTGTAACCTTTAAGTGGTGGTATCTGTGAGTGATTATTTTCTTTCTGAAAAAGTTTTATAAGAGTTGAGTATGGTATTTGTGCTTCTATGCACTACACGCTGTGAGGCAAGGCAGGACAGTCACCATTTTGCCCCTATCCTCATCAGCTTAGTGACTTAGCAAGAACTTGTTCAAAACAAAATTAATGAAGGGACAGCGAATCTAGTTCATTGAGATGATTCTGAGTTCAAACCCCGGTTTTCCCATGCCGATCACCATGCACAAAACTACAGTCGCAATGGCTCAAAGATTTAAATATTAAAACTGAAACACTAAATCTTCTGGGAGAGAAAGTAGGTAGAAACTTTAAGGACATAGGTGTAAGTAAAGAGTTCATGGACAAAAATCAAATGGCATGGGAAGCATTTCAAAGAACCAATGATAGGAATCTCATATTTTTAAAAGTTTCTTCATGTCAAAATTAATCACGATCTGAGGAGCTTCAGAGATGCTCAGTGCAAATGCCAGTGGGAGAAGGCTGTCCCCCTAGCTGTATGAGTTCCATCTGCCCTTGTTCCCAAAGGAGTTATTGAAAAGTGGAGGGTTTTTTTGTACAACACATAGTGTCCCTTAGATAGCTGCCCTCCCAACTTGAAGCATTTCAGGCTTTCTTCTGAGCTCAGGGGCCCCTGGCTCTCCTGGAACACTTTCATAAGACCTATACCATTTTACATCACTTTCAGAGTATAGATCCTGGCCTCAAGGAAGATGCTCTGGAATTCCTGACAAAAGTGGTATCCCACCACTCCCAGGAGCTTCCAGCCATCCTCGAAGATGCAACCCTGAGTGCATCAGCTAGAAGTGCCCACCTCAATGCCCTCAAGATGAACTGCTGTGGCCTGATAGGACTCTTGGAATCTTTTGAGACAATGGCCAGCCAGTCAGGCTTCATGGACCTGGACGTGGGCAGGAATAAATAACAAGAAATCCCAGAGCCAAGCAGCCCATGGTTTTGACTGGGTAGAAGAAAAAACAACCAATTCTTCAGCTCTTAACACAGCTCCTCTATTTGGACATCCGTCACCTGTGAAACCACTCAGTAAGCGAAGAGGAATTTGTCAGTCTGCTTACTGGCTGCTGCTACTGCCTTCTGGAGAATCCACTATCACTTACCAGAAGAAACGCCCCACCTGTGAAGCCATGAGACACCTACTAGGGGTGGTCTTGACACACTACAGCCACACACTCAGTGCCACTGTAAAGATCATCCAGACGCTGCAGCACTTTGAGCATCTTGCACCTGTACTGGTGGCAGCTGTGAGCATCTGGGAAACAGATAATGGAATGAAGAGCATCGTGGGAGAGATTGGACAGAAGTGTCCTCAGCAGCTGAGTCAGGACACATCAGGGGCCAAGGGCTTTGCCCATTTCCTGACAGAGCTAGCAGAATGGGTCCAGCAATCCCACTGTCTAGCACATGCATTCTGCTGGATCATGTGGATGGAAAGAATTGTATGATGCACAATGCCATGCCAGCAGTCATGGCAGAGATGGTGCTGCAGGTTCTGCATGGTGACCACCTGGAGCTTGAGAGACCAGGAATCAGTTTCTGGATATCTTGCAGGCCCACAGGCACCATGTGAACTCTTTTATCTGGAGCCACATCTGCATAATTTGGGAGCCTCTTCTCCCAAATTATGCAGCAGAAGGCACTCCCTCTGATGCACTTCCGGGTCATGGTGGCCTTAGTTTGTGGCATCTGGAAGACAAGTCAGCACTCATGTGCAAAAATGCCATCCCTGTTGGCCCGCTTCCAAGCCAGCACTCCCTTCTCCTTCAAGCTTAGTGGCACAGACTTTGCCAGACCACTGCAGAAGGAAATCCAGAAATTACAAGAAATGAGGGCCCAGAGGCAGAGCACAGCAGCTGCCTCTGTAGCAGTGGAGTCTGACGAGGAGTGGGAAGCAATGATGCGCCAGTTGAAGCCCTCCCTGCAGCAGCTTCTAAAGTTTCCCCAAGAGCAGGGGTGGAGAGGAGGGCTGTACATGCTCGTGACAGACACCGCCAGGTCCGTGACTGTGCGCTGGGTGCTCAGTCCCTTTCTCACCAGAGAATAGCCGGCCATTCTGCACTTGAACTTGTTGAACTTAAGTTTCTGTTGTGTTGAGTGGAGGCAGGTAGTCTAGCTGAAGGAGAGATTTAGGCCTACAGCTCAATGTTTGTTTATGGTTCATTTACATGTTTAGAGCATGCAATGGGAGGTCCGCTATTGACCAGGACAAGTGCAGGAAACCTAGAATGGATGTTGGACGGAGGAGAATTCTTTTCATCACATTTATATCATAGTACACTGCCTAACATGAAGCCAGAGATGGTGATAATGAAAAGCAAAATATCTATGATAACTACTCTAACTACACAAGGTGGTAGACTAGACAGTTATTAATAAACTTTTCTTCTTTCTGTGCTTATAATGTATTATCATCGGCATTTTTCAGACCACTGTGTGCAGTTTAAAGATGATCAGTGCTTTCTCGCAGTCCATCAGGCCCTAATACTCTGACCGCTTAGTGGTTTGGGGTTACCTGAAATGAGGAGGCAGTGGTTGGAACAAGCCCACATCTGCTTCCTCCTGGGCTGCAGGGTTTGCTGACATAGCCCCAATTTTCTGCTTTAGTAAAGGATTTCTGGTGTCATTTTAGGATGACTACTTTTGCTATGGACATGACTCAGATTGAAAGTGAAAGGATGGTGCACTCTCTCTTTCTCAGAACAGGATCAGGTGTCTAGGCAGCAGCTTCTTTCCTGGCACCATGCGCAGGGAGCAGGCGTGTGCACCTGTGTATAATTCAGGCTGCTGAAACATTTTCTGGAGTTTTTATTTTCAATGCTGGTTGTGAGGAAGCTGTTTTCACCTTTTCCTGTTTAGCTAGCTTGAACCACATAGAATCAGTGTATTATTTTAAAATATAGTTGCAGGCTGAACTTATTCACAGTTTAGTACATGCATTTAGTTGTTTCAGTGATTTCTCAATATTAGTATTCTGAGGATAGAGTATATATTTCAAGTGTTAATTCATTAATTCTTTTTTTCTTTCTCATTCTCTTTCTCTTTTCTCTCCCTCTCTCTGTTTTTATCTTTCTTTTCTTCTTTCTATTTTCTTCCTTTCTTTTCTTTCATCTTTCTCCATACTGGCATTTAAACATAATACCTTTGCATGATGCATTTTTATATTTTGTTTTTGAGACACAGTCCTGTGAAGTTGTCCAGGTTGGGCTGGAACATGGGGTTCTCTGCCTCAGCCTCCTGGGGTTCAAGGATCACAAGAAAGCATTATTATAAATGGCTTTCTCGCTGGAGAGCTCCGTGCAAATGCTCCACAGAGTGCAGCAACATGGACGTCTGTACTCAGCTGGGCTCACTGAGCCCCGTGCAAACTGCAGCCCAGACCTGTGCATTAGAAAGACAAGCCAAGTGTGTGTGTGTGTGTGTGTGTGTGTGTGTATGTGTGTGTGTGTGTGCAGGTGCACTGCGTACACAGCACTGTGCAGTTCTGAGTGTGTGTGTGAGAATTCCCACAGTCCTCGCCCTCACACAACTTAGTCTGTGGAGAGATCAATCCACTTTCTCCTAATGACAGCCAAGTTCTGGAGAGAGGAGAAAGAGAGGAGCGCTGGTACTGAAGTGAAACCAAGATTTCAAATGGGAACACTGGAAGTTTAACATTGAGGAACTTAGTTTGATGTGAGATGTGTGAACTGAATTTAAACATGGTCCAGGCTGGGGAGGTAGCTTGGTGGTCTAAGTGCCGGCCTGGCAAGCACAAGGTCCTGAGTTTGATCCTGTTACCCCAAGCCATGCTGGCCCTGGAACCTGAGCGAGCTGTGTCACCACTGAAATAAACAATAGAAAAATAATTCAAACAGGTCAGAGATGATATTGTTTATTTTTCATCCAGCTTTGGCAGAATTTTCCTCGGTGTGATGAAGAAATTCCCACTGAATTCCTTCTCCAGCTCTCGTACTAGCTAGACTTGGATTTTTCTGGAAAGACATCAACTGGGGAACTGGGATGAAGATGAGTGCTTTCCTACCACCACCAACTTTGATTTCCTCAGCTGCTGTGATGCTGGACTCGTGCAGCTGCACCTTAAGGTCTGAGTTTATGTCCACCTCCAGCAGGGCCTGTGCGATGCCGGACTTGAGCTTGTCCGGCTTCTCACGATTCGCCTGCCAGTCTTGGTCCTCGAGCTGAACATGGCAAGAGCCTTGCAGAGCATCAGCTTAGGAAGAGTCCTGGCTCTCTGGAGAATTTGTCATATCCCAGAGAAAGGGGAAGGAAAAGGGCTAACTAATCTTTGTAAATATTCCCATTGTTGCAAATCTTAGGAAATAAGTTTTATATGTCAGTATGTCCTTCTGTGAACCACTCTTTGTCATTTGAGATCAATTATTTTTTATTTACCGTTTCTTCATAATATAAGTTTGGATTTAGATGTAAAAATATGCTTTCTCCAGAATTTGACATACTAAGTGATACCAAAATTGGTTATTCACAGGTCTTCAAAAAATTAAACCAATGAAACAAAAATTCCTTAGAGTAGGGAAAAATTACTAGACAGGATAACAAATGGTAAAGAGAGGAGTAGCCAACATTTTTTTTTTTTTTTTGTGAACAGAATATATTTATTGAGAGAAAGAAAGCTCCTGTGCAAGAGAGGGACAGGAGGGGGGCCCAAGCGGGTAGTTCCCCCTTCT
>NW_004524650.1:12746005-12755176 GCF_000260255.1 Octodon degus | reverse complement strand
GGTAGTCTCACTCACTGGCCAGGCCTGCGCTCTGGGTCTGTTCAGGATCTGGAGGGCCCCAGGTTGTCTCACTCATGCGCCGGCCTGCCCTCTCCAACCTTTTTTTCTTACATAAATAAGTCCCAAAATCTCTATCATCCTGTGGAAGACAATCCCAAAAGTTTGATTATTGGAAAAGATAGTACTTGAAACAAATTTACAATAGCACTGTCTCATAGAAGATGCTCTTGGTACAAAATAAATTAAGAAACAATGGTTTTCACATTTCTATGGCAATTTATTCTTGTTAATCGCATGGTATATTAAAAGTATTCATGATTCTAGATGTTCAGGTTTTCCAAAATTTAAAATAGAGATTGCTTATTGTGATAAGATTTTTCTTTCAGATTCAGACCTCTGCCTTGAACAAAACCTTGTCATGTACATCCCATTAAAACATGAGGAAGTATAAAAAAGATTCTAATGAATTACATAGAGATATTGGTTAGAAGGGTTCTGTCACATCAAAATCAAATTTTACATGTTACAAAATGTTATCAAGATGGTCATGCTCCAGAGTTATGTATGGGTTCAATTTCTAGATATCTTGAAAAAAATATATATAACTGTTGTCTTTTAACATTCTGTAAGGATTTAAATGTTAGAATATCAGTGTTTGTTAGAAAATAAAAATTCTATTCCATGTCTAATATATTTGATGTTCAGAGAAGATAGTAAAGTTAAACTTAGTATGTCCACTACAGGGTAATGTCATTAAGTTTTTCTTCTGGCTGTTTAACACCTGAGATTTGGAGACCAAAAATTAAAATAGATGGGCTGAGAGGATAGCTAATATTTTTTCCCAGTCCTCTAAGCTCAATGAGAACTCAGAACATAGGGGACCTTCTTCTGTGATATCCTATAAATCCGCTGAGTCCCTGATTTTCTGATCAAGGAGATCATGAGCCCACAAAAGAAAGTTATCGATGATGTATAGTGTGCCTAAGAGAGACCCTGGTAGAGAAAGAAATTTATCAAGCTTTCACAAAAAACAACCTGACCAAGCAGTGGACATGAATCATTCAGAAAGCTGACACTGATAGATTTAAAAGGTGCTATCGTTGGTTCTGAGAGGTCCACACCCATGCAAAAGTTTGCTGGGTCATCATGACTGTGAGCTGCCATGACATGTGGATACCAAACCAATGATGAGTCACTAGTAGACTGACTTCTGTGTTCTTCCTCCTGATTAAATGCAACTTCCTCTTGTTTTTCCTGAGTGTATCAGGCTTCTGCCAATCAGCACATGTTATGACATCTTACCACCTATACAAACACCTACCACAACACAACACTATAAATTCTTTGTCCCTGCCCCCTCCCTGAGAGGCTTTTATCTCTTGTGAAGCCCTCCTACACCAAGCAATAAAAGATTTCTTTAGTATTCTCTCATTTCTCTTTCGACAGTTTTCTCCAGCTTGAGCAGACAAGAAAATCTGTAAGTCTAGAAACAAGAGGAGAAACTGATGTGTCCTTGCTGGCTTGGAGGTGGCAAGGGCTTCCAAAAAGCCTCTAGATAAGGACTAATCCTGTGTGATACCTGGTGTTCAGCTTGTGCAGGGAGCAGAACACACAATCACCTTGACAGAGATCCACTAGATATCTGTCAGCTAACAAATCCATAATGAGGTTCTGAGCACTTGATAATTTGTTTTGAGGCAATATTAAATTTAGTGCCATCTTCCAGGGTTCATACATCCTTCAGAGCCCTATTAGACACACAAATCCTGTTTTTGTTTTTTTTTTTTTTTTCGAAACCGGGGATTGAACTCAGGTCCTTGCACTTGCCAGAGAAGTGCTTATTCCACTCAGCCATTTCCCCAACCCCAAAAGGCAGAAGGGTTTGTTTGTTTGCTTGTTTTGTTCCAAATGCCTTCAGGGCATGATTGGCTGGCTTGAGTTGTGGGGATCGAACTACAGCAACCTGAGCCTGACTGCTTTGTTGAAGCAGCCACTTAAAGAACTAAGCTAAGGGGCAGGCCCCCTCCAGGTTCTTACTATGATGACATGAATGTAAACTGTGAGATCACAACTTTTGCATTTAAGCATGCTCCTGAAGGATGGGACTGAGAAAGCATAAATCTAAGGTGTATTATCACCAGCTGCTTCTGGAAATCCAGAGTTTCATCCTTGAAGGAGCTCTCCTTGAAGACCATGATGACCTCCCTCTCACAGGCTGCATGCATGTCCAGCAGCTCCAGGAGTGTGTCTGTGGGGAGCCACGGTCACTGGGCCATCTGCTCGCTGTAGTGGGTGGCTGACTTCTGCATCTCCACTATGTTCTCACGCTGGGCCAGAGTAGTCACTGCATTCTCCAAGCAAGACACCACCCCATGCTGTTGATGGCCTTCGTGTAGGTCTCCACCAGAGCTCCAATCCCTAAAAGATGTATATTTATAGAGTGCATGGAAAATTCTAACTCATTATTTTTACAAGCTTTAAGCAATGTCATAAAATCACAACTTTTATATATTTTGCAGTTTTTTTCTCCTTTTCTTCTTCCTCTTAGTTCTCTGTAACTCCAATTCTTCATTTTCATCTCTGTAGGAGTCTGTGTCTTTTGACAGTATCACTGCTTTTGCTACATACTCTTTAATATACAAAATTAAATAATTGATTATGACCAAGAGATTATAGTATTTGTTGGAAAAATACTTTCCAATTTAATTAGAAATAATGAATTGATTAGATAATATGTATTACATAATTTGACGTTCCTATTTCCAAAGGAAAATACAAAGACCCTTATAAAACATACCATAAATTTGAAGAAGACACCATGGAATACTGAACCTACTGCAATGTTGTAAAAGTCCTATTTCAAAAGTTGGCCCTGCTTAAATTAGTTTCTGAAACAGTCGGTGAGCTTGCTTGAGACTCTTAGCTTGCTATATATTTTCTAATTGGTATCAATACATAAAATATGTGAACCCGTCATCCTATGGGATTTCTCATTTTAAAGATATCTCTCCTTAGAAGTAGTCTGCTGTATTCTTAGTGTACTGCTTTTTTTTGAGACCTTAATAAACACTCGTATAGGGAAACTGTAAGCAAAATCTATTTCTATGTGTGGCACAAATATCTGATTTTCCATTTTTCTTCACAGAATAAAACAAATTGGCAAATCCACAAACACTTCATAACTACATCACTCAATGTGAATTGCTGAGATATGCTTTGAGATGAGAAAACAAAAAAAAAAAAAAAAAAAAAAAAGAAACAAATTAAACAAAACCAAAGCACAAGTCATGATTTCCAGTGACAAAGATTCCTTCCCTCAGGGTCTGGGTCTTTCCATTGTTAAAAATATAGGAATAGAAATTTTTTGACTACACCTGAAATCTTTCCAGTTGGCTTTCTAGACCAATCTGAATGTTGAATTGTATGTTTCTGTCATTTGTAGCTTGGTCAAAGACAAAGCACATCTGTACTGGAAAGAAATATCTGATGCACTCTCTTGGAGAGTTGGACTTTTGAATTTTGGAATTGTTTTCCTGTTTAAAAAAAGCTCATTGAAAAGACTGCCTACAGGTAAGTGGAATGAGTCTCTCTGCATGACTGGGTCTACATCTTCCTTCATCCAGTCACTCAGAGCACCAATATGCTAATATACATTAGCATGGGTAACCCATGCCTGAGCCTCTGAGAGTTGTAGAGAGAAGGAGACATTTACCTCACACAAGGAAACTTACAGTTGGTTTCCTTAGCCTTTGTAGAGTAACCCATGGATAGGCTATGCATGGACAGTTTGAAATGCTTGATTTTTATTCACTTATTTTTATTAGTACATGTTTGCAGTACACAATGTTTACATTTTGGTGTTGGCACATGTACATAACATGTCTCAATTTTTCTTTTCATTCCCTACTCTTCTTCATCCTCTCCCCTCCGTTCACCTCTTGGTCCACATCCTTTTTGAGAAAAGTCTATCTCCCTTCTCCCTATATTCTGTCTTTTATTTTGCTCTGCTTATAATTTGAGATAGAAGAGAATATAAGAGCAACCATGCGGTATTTAAGCTTGTGTGTCTGACTTATTTCAGTTAACACAGTGGACTCAAAATACATCCATTTTCATAGAAATATGTTAAGTTCATGCTTCTTTAAGGGAAAGGAGGTTTAAAATCACATTTTTTACCTTTCCTCTGTTTATGGACAGGAAGTTCATTTTCACTGTTTAGCTCTTATGAATTCTGTGCTGCTGTGAGCATGGGTGCGTACGTATCACTTAAATATAATTAGAGTCTTTAACTCCTTCAGGGTCACTGATTAATCAAAAGCATCATCAGACATTTCTGATATTGAGACCCATGTGAGAAATGAGATGTGGGCTCTCTAGCAATGTAATGCTTGGGGGATAATTAATATCTAAGTCTGTAAAAGAAAAAAATATTTCCAAATCAGAACAAATACTCAAAGACACACAGACAGACCCACATATGCTCCCTAATTATGTTCAGAGGGGATCTTATCAGAAAACTCCAAAGTAAAATTAACCTCAGTGTGATTTGAAGAACTCATGACTTCTTGATATCAATAATATTATACTTCCTATTGCCTTGCAAGATTCTAAGTCAGCTGTTCAAATCAATGTTGTTGCAAAAATTAAAAATAAAAGAAAAAATATTATATGTAGGTACCACTTTTTATCAATTCTGCTGAATATAATCCATCTAATAAGTTTATGTAATTAGCAGGATAAGATACTATATACGGCTATAAAATGACAAAGGTGATATTATCAAAAAGGTAAAGTGGAAGATTAGACAAGATTATCAGAGACACATGTTAGTGGATTTTTTTTATTTCAGAAGCATTCAATGTATTAATACTCTTTCTCTTCAGAATGTGGCTGTCCTGATTAGTAAAATATAAGGAAATGAATGAAATATCTATTTTTAATTAGCTCATTAGACTTCCTTGTACATTTGGATTTAACAATTTCTAAGTTAACGAGTTATTTTTCTTCAAATAGAATCGTAGTAGATAAACTGGTTAAATGTCTATATCACCCTAAGGAAGTAAAGTTATTGAATGTAATCTGCACATTCTTATGGTATGACTGATTTAAAATTATTTGATGCAACATTGAGCCTTAAATTTCCTTAGCAGTTTTAATTTCAGCCTCTCAAGATGTTTAAATCCTGTGACTTTTTTTTCTTGTCTCTTGTTTTCATTTATGACCCTTTTTTTAAAAAAACAAACATTTACTTGAGAAACAGTATGGCAGTAGTATGACATGACAAGCAGTATGTATTTAGAAGACCAGAATAATAGGCATTCCAAGCATGACGCTAGTACGACACATTGCTATCTTCAGTGCAGTTGCTTAGCTCACAAGTATCGACATATATAGATAGGGTGAGAGTCCTACCAATTAACTGCTGGTTTCATAAACCTGATGAAGTTTCTCAGGATCATTACCTTCACCGTCTTGTGCATATAAATGTATGGCTTTGCCCCTGACATGTTTCCTAGTTTTTCTTCTTGCCCTCTCTTCTTTGTTTAATCCTTAGGTTCTCATTTTCCTTTTAATTGTGCTATAACTTTCTATTTTTATTTCTTCTTTTAAGTTCTTACACTAGGGAGAGAATATGATATTTACACATGTGGGTCTGGTTTATTTAACTTATCATATGAGTATATGAGTATATCTTCAAGTGGTATCCTTATAAATATAAAGGCTTTGAATATATGTGATCACAGAGGAAAGTGATCGATGATGTAGAGTGTGCCTAAGGAGTGCCACATAGAGAGAAAATATTCTCTCAGGCTTTCACAGAGAGCAAATGGGTCAACCAAAGGCCATGACTCATCCACATGGCTTACACCAACAAAAAATCTACAAACTGCAATACAGGGTTTCAGGGTAAATCCTGAAGAGATTTGAATGAGCTTGTCCAATAAAAAAGTGATATTTGTTGTTATATATGTCTTGCTTTATCTTGGTCTTAACCAGAAAGGTATAAAAATTAGGTATAAAAATAAAGCCTTATTAATATGCTGAGCTGTAAAAGGCTCAAGTCAACAACTTCTGACATTACCAGTCCTGCAGATAACCCACTACTATTATGGACTATTGGACTATATTAGATTATTTTGCTGATTTTACACACCTACAGTGTTCAAATGGCAATGGAATACCCATTTTGATAAAACTAAACAACAAAGCAATACAAATGAAGGATCATTTTGTATCTGCATTTACAAAATAGTTAGGATAAATATACAGCTACTTTCTCTTAATTCAATGAATAGAAAATTTTATACTAATAGTGTTTGTGGACATGATATCATGTCTACATCTTGTATTAGGAATAACCACTACAAAGACAACAATATGCAATGTATTAATTATTGAAATTGTCCTACTAATCAATTTTGAAATTGTGCCATTGGTATTTGTTTCTCAATAAAATTATTGAAAAAAAAAATAAATCCACAGGACTTTTGGTGGTGGCATGGATTGTTTCCCATCTTTTGACTCTCAGTTTGTGAATTTCTTTTTTAGTTAAATGTGTTTCTTGTATACAGTATGTTGTTGGTTTGTTTCTTAATCAGCTTCACTACTCTGTTTTTGATTAGTGAATTGAGGTTGTATGCATTGATCATTATAACTGGTATGTGTTGGCTTATCTTTGTTGTGTTATTTTCCTGCTGTAGGTTCTATACTTTTTCCCTCTTTTTAATAACTTTCTGCTTTGTGGTTCCTTTCTATTATTCTTGAAGCTGTGATTGTTACTGTCTCTTTATACAATAATTGTCAGTACTCTTGTAGGGTTGGTTTGCTCAACGTGACTTTCTTCTGTTGTTCTTTTTCATGGAATGATCTTATCTTACCACTGACTTTAATAGTTTTGCAGGGTACATCAGTCTGGGTTGGAAGTTGTTTTCTTTCAGGACCTGAAATACTTCATTCCAAGCTCTTCTTGATTTGATGGTTTGTATTGAAAAATCTGCCATGATTCTGATGGGCTTTCCATCCTGGGTGATGACCAGTTTCTTCTCTCTACCAGCTTTTAATATTCTATTCTTTTACTGAATTTCTGGGATCTTGATCTAGGTGTGTATTTATTGTGATTATGACTGTTTCAAATTTTATATGTCTTGTTTATCTGTGTCAGATTCTTTTACCGTGTTTGGAAAAATTTCTGCTAGTACTTCTGCAAATAGTCTTATGTCATTTGTGCTGTCTCCTGCTGTCTTATTGACATCTATTTTTCTTATATAATTTTTCTTTGTATCATCTTATATCTGCTGGATTGTTATTTCCTGTTTCCTTGTTAGTTTTAAGAGATCTTGGGCCTGGGAGATGGCTCAGTGGGCCAAGGAGATGGCTCAGTGAAATAAGCTCTTCCTTGCCAAGCACAAGGGCCTGAGTTTAATCCCTGGTTCTGCTGAGACAGAGAGAGAGAGAGAGAGAGAGAGAGAGAGAGAGAGAGAGAGAGAGAGAGAGAGAGAATCAAGCCAAGTGGTGCTTTATCATGGGGCCAGAGAGAATCGTTTTCTTGTTTTTCTCTATCTTTTTAGCTGACATTTTTAACTGTGCTGAGCAATTCTTTACCCATTGCTGTCATTTTTTTTTTTTACCTGAGAGATAATTTCTGATATTTCTTCTATAGCCTGATGGAGTTGTTTCTTTACTTTAGCTGCTATTATTTCAGAAATTTCAGGTGCATGATTTCCAAGTTCCTCTACATCCTTTTCTCTTGGATTAGTTCTGGGTGGGCTGGAGATTTGAGATTGTCTTTTTTTCCTGCATTTTGGCATTTTTGTAGCTCCTAATAATCACTTGGACTCAGCAGTGTTGGGAGCATAGCGTCACATTAGTCAGAAAGCTTTCCAATACAGTGAGGAGCAAGGCAGGATTCACCAAAGATCTCGCTACTAGTGGGGAAGACTCTTCAATTCCCAACAAAGCTTCTGTGCAGTCATTTGGTGTGGCCAGATTCACCAGAGTCCTTCTAAGTTTTTAAAATGGTGGACAAGCACCAGCACAAGCTCTGCACCTGTACACTGTGGGTCATGGGTCTGCCAGAGTCCCGTGGCCCAAACTTTGCCTCCCTAAGTTCCTAAATGGTTGGATCAGAAACTGGAAAAATTCTGTGCATGTTTAACCGTTTGAGCATTTTTTTTAACTTTTGTATTCATTTTTCTGATAGAAATAGACAAATTCTCTACAATAGCACATGAAAAACCAAATTTGCAAGGAGATCAAAAGTGAATCATCAAACTATTCATATATGGATGAAGACGATGACTTATTATGCTGAAATATGTTTTCATAGCAGAAAAGTATGGGTGGATGATGGTGGTTATGATGATAGTGATGATGGCATTGGGTTGACTGTGTGAGCCAAAGTTCCTATGACAGTTAAATGGAGCAAGAATCAACTGTTACTGATACAGGGAATGAAGATCTCCTTGATTCAGATGTGGAACAAAACATGAGTACATATTTAACCAGTCAAAATGCTGTAAAATAGTCAGACAATCAAATGGAACAATCTACTGTTAGAAGTAGGTCTAAAAATATAGTGAGGGTCTTGCTCTGAAATGTATTGGACAAAATGCCAACACTGTCATTCAATGTTGTAACTGTAGAAATGAAATGATGCAATATGCTGTGCAATAGAGAAAGGCTGAAACGCACGAAAATATTCTGTATGTACAAATAGCCACTTTCAAAACTGCATTATGACACTTCACTAGCTAACCTGAAAGCATTCATAGGTCTGCTCTACTTAGCAGAAATTTCTCTTTTGAAACTGTCTCATTGCTATTTCTTTCTCAATAAAATTGATTAAAAAATAAATTTCTCAAGGTAGTCATGGGAATGGAAAAGACATTTGGAAAAGTCATGGGTCAAAATATGGCATAAAAAGTCATGACCTTTTAGATATGAAGGGCCAGGCTTATAGCTCAGTGGACTAAAGCACATGCTTAGGCAGAGGGCAGTGGCCAGGGTTCGATCCCCTGCACATGGTGCTGGCCATGCCCACAGGGCATGCTAAACCTGCGACTGTGACTGGGCGTGGTGGAGTTTGCCTGTAATCCCAGCATTTGAGAGGCTAAAAACAGAAGAATCAGTACAAGTCTGATCTGTGTAGTGAGACCCTGTACTAAATATATA
>NW_004524650.1:12743915-12745375 GCF_000260255.1 Octodon degus | reverse complement strand
CCACTAAGAAGAATATATGCAGTGTATTATTTGTTGAAACTGTACTTCCGATTTGATTTGAAACTGTCTCATTGCTATCTGTTTATCAATAAAACTTTGGGAAAAAAAAAGAAATGATAGCTTCTCAAACTATATTTCATCCACACAATGGAATGTTATGCAACAGGGGCATATGTTGAGTGCCAAGAAGCAAGGAAATGGATTAAGTATATGTAGGTGGGACTTGATTCAGTGCCTACAGAAAATAAGCTACCTCACTCCTGAGATGAACATTCTGTCTGGTTAAGGTTTACTATCAGTTGCTAAGCAGCCTAACTTCACAAAAGTGTAAATAAAAGACAGTTTTGATGTGAAAAAAGGGGGAAAGGAAAATAAAAATATATATGCATACAAAAGAGAGTTAGGATAGATACAGCTACTTTCTCTTAGTTCACTGAGAATAAAAGTTTGTATCAATATTGCTTAAAAAATAAATTGGATGAATTAACTTTTCTTAAAGGGAAAGGAATGTAACACCAAAGAAAAATATCCACAATACATGATTAGATGAGAAAAAGTATTCACTGGAGAATAAATAGAAAATTATAAACTTCATATTCATAAATTGTACTATATATGTATATGATTTAATAAATGTAGAGAAAATTCTGAAAAAAGAATTCTAAAAAAAAGAACTGACAGCAATCCAATTCCCTTCCTTGTTGAAGGTTTCACATGCCCCTCGCTGAGCACCTGGCTCCATTTCACATGCTCCTCACTATGGTCCTGGCTCCATTTCCATGATCTGCCTCCACCCTTCCTCTTCTCTCCCAGAATTTGCCTTCCTTAAGCTACAGGCCAGTCTCACTCAGCAGAGTAAGTCCTGTGTCTGTGTACCTCACACTCAGGAGAAACACAGTGCTGTGCCTGCTGCCTTGTGTTCTGGAGCAGTTGTAGAGTTCTTTGTGTGAACAGCAGAATGTTACTATTGTGATGTGCCAAGCAGCCGTGATAGTGTGCACTTTAATCCCAGCACTCTGGGAAGCACTGCAAGTGTGAGGCACAGCCTGCACAATTTAGTGAAATCTAGTCTCAAAATAAGAAATGAAGTGGGGCTGGGCAGGGGGGCTGGAGATATAGCTCAGTGCTAAGGCTCCAGGCTTCACACCCAGCACAACAAAAGACAACATACAAAAGGAAAGAACAGAACAGAACAGAACAGAACAGAACAGAACAGAACAGAACAGAACAGAACAGAACAGAACAGAGGAGGGGAGGGGAAGACAGAAGAATACTTAAAACGTTTTTATAGCCTGCAGTACAGAGTCCACAAGTTTCCTGCCAGGTGATTGTGCTGGGAAGGGCTCTGTTTCTAGGACACCCCATAGATTTCCAAGAAATGAAGCTCACCACACTTTCAGTTTCCATCCAAAATGAAGCTACTTTCAAGCCATCCTAAACGGACACCAGAAACTTTTCAT
>NW_004524650.1:12738361-12743815 GCF_000260255.1 Octodon degus | reverse complement strand
ATATATATGTCAGCAAAGGCCTGCAAAATAGTTCAGAGGATTAAAGTGCCTGCTTAGGCAGACGCAGGGGCCAAGAGTTGGATCCCCTGGCCTGCAGTGCCGATGCCAGCCCCACTCCCAGGGTGTGCTGAGCCAGTGATTGAGACTGGTTGTGGTAGCGTGCACCTGTAACCCCAGCACTTGGGAAGCTGTAAACAGGAGGCTCACTACAATTCCAATCTACATAGTGAGACCCTGGAGACCCTGTCTTAAAATACAAAAATTAAAATAGATATGAAGACTTATTCTTATACTTTCTAAATGTTTTTAAATTTCAAAATTTATCCTGAAGCTTAGCCATCAGGTTGTTATTACTATAATAATAAAGCAAATGATGCTATGGATAGACTTGCTGCTAACATTTCTCAAACTGGTCAGAATATGACATTTGACAGTTGTTTTACCAGTTTCCAATTATTATGACATTGCCTAACAGAGCGTCAACTGACCAGTGCCAGAGCTGTACACAGGAACAAAGCAGAAATTCCAAGTGAAATTTTACAACTTCAAAACTGAGAATTCTATAATGAAATAATTGGATTTCAGGAAGATTTATATTGTTTTCTATGACAAAGAAAAACAAACTGGTACTGATATGTCAGGTTTTCATCATTACAGAAACACTGATAGGAAAACCTCAACACAAGTGTGAGATGGAAATGTTCTACAAAACCAGTGGTGTGGTGTATTTGCTGACAACTTATGCATCAACTATGAGGGAAACACAACTCAAAATACAAAGCATTGGTCAATGATTGTGTTTTACTTATGCTAAACATGTGCAGCATGAATAGTTTGATAGCTTACAAATAAAATAATAAATGCAAAATATCAGGGAGAAATTTTCTTAGAGGGTTGATACTGGAGTTCATAAGAAATCATTTGGAGCAGAGGAAAACCAAAATGTTTCTGGCTGGTAACTATTTAAAATATTGTGGACCACACTGGTAAGCTAAGAAAAGAACAGGCAGGTAGGTGCAGAGCCTCCCAAAGATCTCCTATGGAACAGGAGAACAAGAATGATGTCAACTGTTACCCTCTAAGGAAAGATAGGGGAGACATACATGCTATTGGTGTAAATAATACTTGTATGTGGAACATGCAATTTTCACGTGTGATGACTGCCATGACTGTGACAGTTGAAGCAAACATTATTTTTGTTGTATAGTTCTATTGGTATTTTCACTGTAGTTCATACGGATTTTTATTTCTGATGTTGCTATTTAGTCTTTGTGAACAAGCACACAGCTGATGTGAAAATGTTGATCGCCTAAATGTGCAATGCAAATTAAAAATTTAATACTTTATTTTATAGATACCTTATGTTCCACTAATTATACATCGCATATCAAACTGAAACCTTTCTCTTTTTAATGTATTTAGTACAGGGTCTACAGGGCCTCACTACATAGATTGGACTCATAGTGATCCTCCTGTTTTCAGCCTCCCAAGTTCTGGGATTACAGGAACATGACACCACGCCCAGCCTCAATCGCTTTCTCAGCGCAAACAAGGGGTGGGGTTGACACAGCATACAGGGGATAGAACCCTGGTCACTGTGCTCTGCCTAAGTAGGCGCTTTAGTCCACTGAGCTATCTGGCTGATGCTTGAGCTATCTGGCCTGCCCTGACTTTTCTTATAAAACAGCAAGACCAGCAATATGTCAATATGTTCTACAAAAAGACCAGGAAAGCAAAACACAGATGCTGTCCTTGCAAGTCACTGCTGTGTATGGAATGTGTTGTTGCCACACACATTCCATACACAGGCTCCCTTAGATGAGATAATTGAAGTGAAGCTTTTGTAGAATGCTATTATTATTTTCATTGTAGTTCATATAGGAATTTTTCTGTTGTTCTTTTTTAGACTTTGTACACCAAAGTTGATGTTGAAAATTTTGATGTTTTTAAATAAACATTTGATGAATATTAAAAATTCAATAATTTATCTTTGTGATATTTTTCCTGTTAAGTACTCACTGCTTAATATAATGAAACTCACCAAATAAAATCCATAATTCTTCAATAGAGATATTCTAAGGAATATAGGAAAATAATATCGCTCATAATAGTTTCAAGCAAAATCAAATATTTAGAAATCAATTTAATAAAGGAAATGAGACCTGGGTAAAAAGACCCAAATATTTCTAAATAGTTTATTTTGAAATCAAAGAACACACAAGAAAATGAAAAGATATCCCTGTGTCTGTGTTGGGAGAACCAATGACATCAGCATTTCTACAGGCACTGGTGAAGCCAATATACAGATTGAATGGCATCTGAATCTAAATATCAACAGCACTATTTGCAAAATTAAAAAAGCAATCTTAAAATCATAAGAAACAAATGAGATCCAGAATAGTCAAATCGATCTTAAGAAATAACCAAAGCAGGAGGCATCATGATCCTGAGTTTCAATTTATATTACAAAGCTACAGTGAAAAAAAAAAGGATAGTATTGGCTCTAAACCACACAGGTGCAATGACTAAACAGAATAAAGGCTGAAGAAGCAATCCTACGCCCATCCTGCTATGTGATCCTGGACAAAGCGTACAAAAATATATGCTGGAGAAAAGATAACCTTTTTAACAAGTGGTGCTGGGAACACTGCCCATACACATACTGAACATTGAATGTAGACCCATATCTCTTGCCATGTACTAATATAAAATTAAGGTGGATCACATATCTCAATAGTCAAACAGAACTCTTAGCCTGACGAAAAGTAAAATAAGTAAAACTCTTGAAGTCCTAGGCATAGTAAGAATGCTCTGAAAAACTCTGTTGCACAAGAAATAGTACCAATAATCCACAAATGAGATTATATCAAGTAAAAAACATCTGCACAGTAGAGGAAACTACCAATAGAATAGAAAGATAACCTTTAAAATGGGGAAACTATGCCAACTACTGCTTGGGCAAAAAGACTAAATCCAGAATACAAAAAGTTATTTAAAAAATAGGCCACTAAAATTAAGGCTTTACAAAGTAAAGTCACTTGAAATGGATAGATACTTCTCAGAAGTACAGATTGCCAATAAATACATGAAAAAATACTCCTAACTGTCAAAGAAATGTAAGTTAAAAACAGCATTGAGATTCCATCTCATTCCAAAAAGAATGATTACAATCAAGAAATCAAATAATAATAAACGCTAGCAAAGTTACATGGAAGAATAAATCTTCCTACATTGTGGATATGAATATAAACTACGGAAATTAGTATGACGATTCTTCAAAAAATAGAAATTCTGTAAAACCCAGGTATTCCCTCTCAGTATCTTCCTGAAAGAGTTAAAAACATCATATTACGTGAGTACCTGCATACCCACATGACTCGCAGTAGCTAAGTCCTGGTATTGTGTATATGTGTTTCTACACATGAGTGAGTAATGAAAAATGGGTATTGTGGGGGCCCAATTGTGGTCTTTGTGAAACAGGACCTCATCCTCAAGTTTTTGGGGGTGTGCTCTCAAAAGGGATTCTGAGACCCTCCCATCTCCTTTTCTATTCCTGACTCTGGAGGTGAGCACTCGTCCCCGCAACACACCTGCTATCACGTGCCACCCTTACCAGGTCCCCAAAGACATAGAGCTGTGCAGCTTTGAATCAAAACCTCCAGACTGTGTGCTAACCAAACCTTGTATCTTTATAAATTAATGACTTCAGGCATTGTATTTTACAAATGCAAATCTGAATAATACAAAAAGGAACACAGTACAAAGTACACTTTTCTTTTTTTGTTGTTGTTTTTTGCTTGTTTGTTTGAGATATGGTCACGCTCTGTAAATCAATCTGCCCTTGGATTCACAATATGGACAAGGATGGCCTTCAACTCATAGCAGTCCTTCTGCTTCTGCCTCTGAATGGTGGAAAGACAAGCATGTACCACAAGTCTCACTACGAATGCAGTACTTTATAATAAGTGCAATAAGCCCAACACAGAAAGACAAATACTACATGATTTACTTATATGAGTGTGTTAGTCAAGATTCTTCATTGACACGGCACCAATAGAGATTTGAGACCAGGGATTTCCATGGAGAAGTGGTTCCTGAACTTACAAAGGCCAAGATGTCCCCTTAGAGCCCTTCAGCAAGCAAGGGATTTATGATGCTGAGAGTGTGGCCCTGTCCAAGTCCAAAGGCGTGATCACCTGCATTTCTGGTGTCCAATAGCAAAGGAAAAGATTATCCCAGCTCCAGAGAAACACAACTCCAATTCTTCTTTCTTCTCTATACAAACCCTATGCTGGCCTGCTGGGGTCTGCCAAATGCAGGTGCATCTTGGCACTTAGCTCACTAAGTCCATTGCCAGCCCCAAGACACTCCCAAGATACTACTTTCCCACATCCCTAGGTTTCCTTCATCCAAGCAACGTGACCTCTATGTTCACCAGCCCTAAGATGTAACTGAAGTGGTCAAACTCTTAGCAACAAAGATCAATGCTCCTTGCCAGGGATGAGGGACTAGGAGGAGCAGACACATGCAGAGTTTCCATTGTGTAAGTCCAAAAAGCACTGCACTTTGTTGCACCAAAACGTGCACAGTCTTAAGTCTGCTGGGATAAATGCAGAAGATTTTTGTGCTGGTAAGTGCTAGATGGTGTTTCACACAATTAAAAGGAAGATAATAAACTAATACATCAATAAATGCCATGAAATTTAATAGAAGTGTCATTTAAAAAAACAAATAGTAATGACAGATGTAAAGAGTTTTGAAATCTGAGAATAGTGCCCTTTTCCTTGGAAAACCAGCACTCGGGAGACTGAGGCAGGTGTTCAATCGCAGTCTGTGTTACACAGCATGATACTGTCTCAAGAAAAAGGAAAAAGAGTTGCTAATTAATATAGCAATCTTTCATGCTCCAAACATGAATTAACTAAAAGTGGTACCTGTATATCAGTTTATATTTGTGCAGTACCTTCAAAAGCAATGAAACAACATGAAGTGGTCCCAACTGTCACTCAAAGAGACAAATTTCTAATAGGAGGAGGAAAAAAGCAGAGAAAAATACCTCACTTCAGTCTAAAACATGTGTAAAAAGCTTATATGTTTGTAAGGGGATTCTGAGTTAACTAGAATAAAAAGGAAACAGAACAAATGGTTTAAATATTTAAATATAACTCAGACCAACTGCTGTACCATATCATAAGCATCAAATGCATCTCACAGAACTGACAGCAGACCCAGTCCTAGCCCAGGTCCGGTGAGTGTGTGGAGAGCTTCCTGCTACCCTGCGCCGGCGGGACCAGTCCCAGCCCAGGCGCAGCATAGGCCGGACCCTCTCCCGCCCCCTCGGGCCGCCCCCCACCCATCCCGCCGAGTAGGAATTTCTGCCGACTTCCGGGAGCCCCCAGACCCAGTCCTAGCCCAGGTCCGGTGAGTGTGCGGAGAGCCTCCTGCTACCCTGCG
>NW_004524650.1:12724384-12729731 GCF_000260255.1 Octodon degus | reverse complement strand
TCACCACACTTTCAGTTTCCATCCAAAATGAAGCTACTTTCAAGCCATCCTAAACGGACACCAGAAACTTTTCATTCAGGAATAAATGTGGAGAACACCTGAGATTGCTCATTTACTACAAGATTATGCTGACTCCAAACTCTAGGAATAAAAGGGGAACACGGGTCAGCGAAACTTTTCAGTTCACTTTGGAAGATATCGACCCATAGAGGAACCTAAGCCGAGCTTCTTGTAACACACTGCCTCATCCTTCCTGGAAACCTCAAATCAGGCTGCTATCAGGACAGCCAGGTGACATGCAGCTGTTAAAAATACACTGGCCATCTTCAAACTGTATTACTGTACTGAGAAAAGCGTAAGTAATGACATCCATATCATAAGCCCATCAGAGGAAAACCTCATCACAGCACGTGTCACGTGACGCGGCGCTGCCCTGCAGTAGAGCTCACTGGCACGCTGCTTCTTAGTACACACGCTCTGCCGTCCTTGCCTCAAAGCAGCTGAACAGTGAGGTGTAAAAGTGGCACACATGACAGTATGAATACATTATATTTCCCAAGAGGAATCAAAACTTCCCTATTAACGTGTGTCACTGCCGCCCCCCTGCAAGGGGACAAGGAAAACATGGAGGCAAGGGAAAGACAGCAAATGTTTCCCGGAGCAAATTTCATAAAATGGCTCCAAAATCCTTCAAATTAGCAGTCTTCAGACCACCTGTTCACTCCACAGTTTGGATTCACTCAATCCACGAATGCTTAGTGAAGGCGGATTACTTCTCTCGGGAGGTTGGGCAGCGCCTGAACTGTCCATGAGTGCTGAGGAGCGGCTGCTTCTGCAGCTTGAACTGTGGACACCTGAGCTCGGGCTGGAGGGCTTGTGGCACCCTTGACCTTGAGTCTAAATACACACGATTCATCAGATGAATGTTTCTTAACTGTCTTGTGTTTATTTGCACACATGCCACCTCTGTTTTACTTTTTCCTGACAACCCCTTCTCTCCCACCACCTGGAAACGCAGTGTGTGCAGTGCCGAGCTCAGCACATTGCAACTCACTTCACAGGTAGACACTGAGATCCACTCAACCCCTCAAGGTGTCTTCCTGAAAGGCTTAAAGACCTCAAATTGCAGTCCTAGGTCCAGACCCACGTGTATAGCACTGTTACAGTAGCTAAATCTTGGGAGAAGCCTACATGCTCATCCTAAGCTTGGTTTTGCTAAAATTCATCTCAGTTTCAGACACATCTGCTATTAAAACTCACACATCTTATCTGACCTGCGTTTCCCAGGCTTCTCTCTGCTCTCCGCAGTGCAGGTGCGCACCAAAGGAATCCGGAGTGCTGGAGTGGTGTGTGCCACAGCCAGGGAACTCAAGCCAGACTACTTGGGCATTCAATTTGGGAACAGCTACATGCCTTTGCATCGTCCCTGAAGTATTCAAATTTCACTTAAGAGTTTGAACTTACACATAACAGATATTTTGATTTTTACTTTCATGACATTAAATTTAGCAACCAGAGATCAAGAAAATTTCGTAACTGAATCTTGGCAGAAAAGCAACATAGTACACAGTAAGCAATTTACTCACATATAAATCAAAAGCACAAAAACAGAACCTCAGTGCCAAAGGTCTTATCCTGCAAAGAATGTTAGTTAAGGGTTTGTTTTGAAGGCTTATGACTTTTCATTAAGTTAAGCTATAGCTGAGCATTGCTGTGCACATCTGTTACCACAGCAGTGGAGATGTGAAGCAGGACTGTCTCTGCAAGTTTGAGGCCAGCCAGGGCCACCAAGTGAGTTCAAGGCCAGGTGAACTGCAGTGAAACCCTGGGCTCAAAAGAACCACAGAACTCTATGACAACTCAGTGTACATAATGAAATTATTTCACTTGGCTTCAGTGTTCAAACTGGTCAAATAGGTATAGCAGTACTATACATGTACTATAGAATAGTTTTGAATATTTAGTAAGATAGTATTTCAGGTATATAATAATTGCAAGTACCATAAAGCAATTATATATTTACTGTTTTGTTTTATTTATCTATGTATCTATTTCTTTCCTTACTTATTCATTTCATCAACCTGGGAATTTAAATATTGGGAACTCTACCACTGACAAAGGTTCCTAGCTCACCACTTTTTTTCTTTTTCTTTAGTCGGGTCAATGTAAATTTCCCAGGCTGTCCTGGATCTTTCAAGTCCTCTGGAATTACAAGTACAGACCATGACTTCCAGCTCTAAATCTCTTCTGAGCAAATTTTACTGTAATAAAAAGTGTGAGAGAGAAGCAGAGAGAAAATTTTGAATTTAAACTTCCTTTAAGACCTTAAGAATGTTCACAGCCTTGACTGTTTTACCAGTTATTTGTGAATAACAATGAGGGCCTAGTGAGAATCAGTATAAACCAAACAGTAATAAAAATAAAAGTGAAAAAAAAAACACATAAGGGCAGGTGAGATAGCTCAGTGGACTAAGCGCTTGCTTTGGCAAGCACAGAGATGAGGGTTGATCTCCAGTCCCCCACGCATTGCTGGCCCTGCCCCCAGGGCACATTGAGCCTCTAGTATGGGCGTGGTGGCACACACCTGTAATCCCATCACTGGGGAGGCTGAAAATAGGAGGATCACTATGAGTCTGAGCTGCATAATGAGACCCTGTACCAAATACTTAAATGAAAGAGAGAGAGAGAGAGAGAGAGAGAGAGAACAACAGAGAGAGACAGAGAGACAGAGAGAGACAGAGAGACAGAGAGAGACAGAGACAGAGAGACAGTATACAAGTTGGGTTTCTTTTGTGCATGTTTCATCTAAAACTCTCTCAATAAAGCATGGTTTTACCACTGCTGACATAATAATTTTAAAAAATCCTCATGACCCAGATGTGTCCTGGCATAGAATTGAACACCATCCTATTCTCAGATCAAGGGGTGGTTCAGGTAGAGAACTCTCCTGAATTCTCTGTATTAATTCTGCTGACCAGAGGCACCATCACTGAAGTCTGCCTTTCATTCTCTTGTACTAACCTAACAGTAATGTACCATCACAATCATAAAATAGCAAACTTTTAGATATTTTATAGCAAAAGTTAAAGAAGCTGAAGTCCACAGTCTTCTGCTGCTTGCCAAGTAGCTATCTTTATAAATTCAGTTAGGCCTTGACTACTTGGGTCCAGCTGTTATCCTTTAACAGTGTAATCGATTAAACTGACTGTGTCCAATCTGTGTTTTCTTTTAGTTAAAAGGATACGCATTGATTTCAACTTGCTTCAAGGATGTCCTGCTTGAGGAAAGGCTGGCCTTGTCAACGACATGGTCAACTCTGCTTGTCCCACACAAACACCTTCCCCTCATCCTCAGGATATCCATGTATAATGGTAAACATTTCCTTTTAAGTAAGTTTGTTAAAAATACTTTGCTCAATGTATGTAACCAACCATGTATTATCTTACTATCAGCCTTATACTTTCTGCTTGCAAGCTGTACTTAAACACCATAGAGAGCTAACTAGGGGCTGATGGTTTGAAACTCAATTTTCTATCAACTTGCCAGCATTTAATAAAAGTTGCCTTTTGATCTTGGTGCAAAGAGTTTCTCTTCCAGTACATATTGATTTTCTGCAACAGAAACACAGATTTCTCCTACATCTTGTATCCTGCACCCAGTGACTATTAATTCCAAGTAGCACACACATACAGATTAGAATGTTCTTAAAAAAAAAAAAAAAGGAGAGTATTAGAACGTGCAGTAGGATCCCAGTTACCTGATATGCAAAGTGGCTACTGTCCAGTTTTCTCTTCTAGTTCTCTATTTCACAGAAAAATTTTGACAATTAATCACCCTTGCACATTTTCTACTTTGTCCTTTGTAACATGAAAACTACAACATTCACACATGTAGCATAAGTGAAAATAAAGTTAATAAAGTAAATTTCTGTATAATCGCTATCCAAACTAAGAAATAAACCCCTCCAATGCCCAAAAGCACAAATCACATCCTCTCACAGTCACTAAAGCTCATCAATATTTAGGCTATTACAGCAGACTCCTGCTCTTAAAAACATAGTTCTATATTCTATTATCCATTCAAAAACCAACTTTCTCTTCTTGTCCAAAAACAAACTTAATCTGACCTGCTTTTGAATTTTACTCTTTGTTTTTATTTTTTGGATGCTTTACTTCGCTTGTTTGAGAAGAAGTTTGCAATCTTTGTCTAGTTCTGACATGGACCTGTGAGATATTAAATTTTCACTGCTTCCTAGTATGCTCATTTCTAAGGATGCTAGGATTTGCTTATGTATTTATGACTATTTAATGGTGCTGCTATTCTTGATTTTCACCTTTAATAACTATGTTGTCATGAATATTCTTGAATTTATATTCTGGTGCACATGTGCACAGCTTCCCTTGTACAAATATATCCAGAAATGAATATATGGATATATGGAACATGGAACTTCTCGGTCAGAGAACAGGAAGTCTTCAAGCTTTCTGAAGGCTCAATAATATTAAAAAGCTTACCACACTTCATGTGCAGTTTACTGTGCGTCATATCCTATCAGTAACTGAAAACTGCACAAATTTAGTAATACAAGGCAAATATTTTTAAACTTTTGCTGATCTGTGACAAAGTATCATATTATTTATCTTATAATAAATAAGTTTAAGCACTTTGGGATTTGAATTTTCTATTTTGTGAAATTTTGGCTTCTTTTCTTTTTTCTTCTTTTTTGTTTTTTTGCAGAACTGGGGATTGAACTCAGGCCCTTGCACTTGCCAGGGAAACACTTATTCTACTGAGCTATCTTCCCAGCCCCTTGTGAAAGTTTTTTCTATCATGTTCTCTTTTCACATTTCTTCCAATGATACTTTTATATTTTTCATTTATAGTAGTCTTATTCGAATTATGTTCTCAATATAAATATTTTTTGCCAAATTTATATAGTGAAACTATATCTTGGCATGTTTTTATTTTATTTTTTCATTTTCTTATTTGCATCCTTGAAACTGAAGAAATCTTAAACTATAATAAAATTCAATATTTTTCTTTTGAGCTTTTTTCTTGAGTAATCTTTTTATTTTGTATCTTTCCACTTTTGCTTGTAAGAAAACATGTGCTGATTCAGTCTTTGAAGGCTATACAGTCCTTCCCTCTTCTTGTCTTACTTTCTGTGTGGCTCAGTGGCTCAGCACAAGGGGGACTTGAAATTTATTCTGCAAAGCTGAAGGTCCTGGGCCCTGCCTTCTCACTGCCTGGCTCATCCTGTCACTCTGGTCCTCCTGTCTCCCCCAGTTTTTGATTCATATTCTCTCTCTCCCTCTCCCTCTCCCCCTCTCCCTCTCCCTCTCCCTCT
>NW_004524650.1:12720988-12724104 GCF_000260255.1 Octodon degus | reverse complement strand
TGTCCCTCTCCCTCTCCTTCTGCCTCTCTCTCTCCCTCTGCATCCCCCTCTCCCTCTCTCTCTCCCTCTTTCTCCCTCTCCCTCTCCCTCTGCATCCCCCCTCCCTCTCCCTCTCTCCTCTCCCTCTCCCTCTAACTCCCTCGCCTTCCCTCTTCCTCTCCCTCTCCCTCTCCCTCTCCCTCTCCCTCTCTGTCTCTTGTTTTCATTCCTCCCTGACTCCTAAACAAAGCATTTTTTCTTTATCTTTATTTTAGTAGAATTCTTAACCATCATACAGGGAAAGATATTTTTCCTTTCCTGGACCAAATAAATTCATAGCCCATTTTTTTAAGGAATGACACTTTAAAACCCTCAGACATGTTAGAAAGGAAGTTTCAAGAGCATGTAAAAAAAATGTTTTTTTTCTACTCTAAGTGACATCAAGGAACAAAAATCAAATTCCAGTGCTCAGCTAAGGAAAGCTGTGGACCCAAAATGCTTTGAACATCTGCACAGTGACTCTACCATCCTTCCAGGTCCTAAAAGAACAAAAGGAAAGAGCCTCCCAGCCAAGGTCCATGAGCAGGAGCAGGAGCTTCACCTCTTGTGGCTGACTCCCTTTGCTTTGCTGCCCCTCCGATTACTGAGAGCGGTGCTCTGCCATCTCACCCCATCCTTTCTACAGCTGAGACCACTGGCAGTTAGGCATTCTCAGCATTAACCAGCAGGCAACCAATACTGTTACAATGCAGCAAGGTATAGATTTTATGCTCTCTGTGTGGAGAGGATGACTCAGGCCACTCAGCTTTATATCTGAGGTATAACACTGAATGGCCGGAGTCATTGGGGAATTGTACCATGTCAGTTCTACTCTCAGTAGAAGGAAGGGAACATTGCTGTGTGGCAGATGTCCCAAACCTTGACTGATACACAAAGTGCAACAGGTTCCTGGGAGTAGTTCTCATGTCTTTTCAACTGTAAGCTCATGTTTGCGGAAAGAATGACCGACAGGTGTCCTAGGCCTATATTGCTTTGTCTTCACTTCTATCCCCCTCTCTACAAGAGAGAAGTCCTTGCTGCTTCTGGTTACCTGCAGTTGCTTCTTATTGGCTGAGCTCTAGGAGAATCCAGAAGACAGCAAAGTGCTTCAAGGTCCAATAAAAATACACAGCAGAATTCACACTACCTCCATAATGTGACACTATCTGAGCACTAGAGAGAACCAGGTGAACAGGGTACAAAGTGTTTCTTAAGAGAGTCCCTCATGCAGCCTTAAAGCCTGGATTGGCTGTCCTTGCTGAAACAGCCTAGCCCTCACCTTCCTGTAAGTTTACCCAGCGTAGGCCCTGGTGGCTTGGTCTCTGTGTTGTCACTGTTGTTTCTCCTCTTCCCCTCAGGGTTTGCTCTGGGCTCCACAGTGCAGTCCAAAACCAAGGGCATCTGGATGTTGTGTGTGCCCCACCGCACCCAGCCAAACCACACGCTGGTCCTTCTGGACACCGGGGGCCTGGGGGACGTGGAGAAGGTGAGCAGAGAATGCCCTCAGTTCCAATTCTGTGAAGCGTAAATATGAATTGGAAATCCAGTTATGAATATGACATTTCCTCACATACCTTGGTATATTAAAGATAGTTTTCATTTTTCATAGTGGGGAGAATGATTTGACAAATATTTATTGAAGAAATGCATTCAGAGCTCTGTATTAAGTACAGCAGACATAGCAGCAACCTAAATAAAGTCTTGGAGCCTAGTTGTAGAAGTAAGACATAGGGAGTATCATCAGTGAAAGATAATGCACATGCAGAGGGTGGGAAATTGGTCCCTCATTAGAGCTAAGGAGAACTGCCTAGGGGAAAAGTGTCACCCATGGCCTTACTAAAATCCATGACTTAAGATGTAAAGGTGTAATGGAGTGGTGATAGGGATCAGAAAAGCAGTCTTGAGTGGCTTAAGGTTGTACACTCACAAATCCCAGCACTCAGCAGGGTAAAGCAGATTGCACATCCCAGGTGTGCATAGATTACGTAAGAATCTGCTGTCTCAAAAAGAAAAGAAGGAGAGGGAGGACTGAAAGGAAAGGGAAAGAAACAAAGGAAGAAAGAGAAGAAGAAGAAGAAACAGTTTCTATGGCACACATTTAAATAACCTACGTGATCTTCAGAAAGCTTTAGTTTCATCATTAAGGATTTGGCCCTGACTCTGAGCTCTGGAGGTAAAATGCTGTGTATACATAATTTAGAGGACTTTGTCACTAGTGATTACATTCAATCATTTCTCACAGTTTCTATTAGCTTGAGTCCAAGCTGAAAGTCGCAGTGGGTCTTTGGTTTCCATTGTTGTACAAGATGGGGAAACACAAGGGAGGAAAACACAGATTTAGAAATACAAAAATTTTAAAATTCAACATTCAAATTCTCAGTTTTCATCTCATGTCAAACCAAGACACAGTGAATGTGCACTTCACTGTAATTTGCATAAAACTTTCCACTTATATCTACTTTCATTTGTTATGAGATGAAAACACAATAGGATTTATAAACTGGCAGCAGAAGTAGCACTGTCTCTCCAGTCTGTCATGTGCATGAATCCATTGCAAAGCTTTTTACTTCTTATAAGAAACTTGTTTCCAGCCTACTTTTTTGCTCTGGCCATCATAAGCGCGATTCAGTCAAACAAAATACTTCTGGTGCTTTTCCAAGTCAGGGCTCTAACAATTCTCAATCAATTTCTACTGGTTCTGTCACGCTCTGGATTCCTTCATTTCCACTACAGATTTTACCAACTCTTTAAAGTACAACTACTTTCAACTTATTGCCCTACTTCAATACAACACAATGACTTACTTATTTTTTGGCCAATATTAGAGCTTGAACTCCAGATCTCATGCATGCTCATCAAGTGCTCAATCACTGAGCTACTATAATGGAGGAATTGCCCACTTATTACGGCACAGCTACTGTGCTCGGAGTACTTGCTTACATATTCCACCTTCCTTGAGAATGCCCTGCACTTGTTCTAACAGCTTATGAGCTAATGTTTTCAGAGGGACCAACATACACATCAAAAATAAGGTATGAAAGGAAGAGAGAGAGAGAGAGAGAGAGAGAGAGAGAGAGAGAGAGAGAGAGAGAGAGAGA
>NW_004524650.1:12697741-12720888 GCF_000260255.1 Octodon degus | reverse complement strand
AGAAAGAAAGAAAGAAAGAAAGAAAGAAAGAAAGAAAGAAAGAAAGAAAGAAAAAAGATTATAGATTCCTTAGTGCCTGCTCTAATGTGCTTTCTAGGGTGACCCTAAGAATGACTCCTGGATCTTCGCCCTGGCCGTGTTTCTGAGCAGCACCTTTGTCTACAACAACATGAGCACCATCAACCACCAGGCCCTGGAGCAGCTGCAGTATCCTTCCAGGAGCAAGGATGTGTGTGTCGCTGGCTTTAGAGAAATGATAACTGAAGCTGTTTCTTTTTGCTGCGATTTTGATGTTAAAAGCTGGCACACAACACATAGAAATGCTGCTAAGATGTATTTCTAAGGGACATCCAAGAACTGTGGTGCCTCTCATTCCTTAGGTGAGATCCCAGCTATGAGACTGAATTAACACAGCTGATCAGGGCAAAAGCTGGCTCCAGACATGATGAATTAGAGGACTCCACCGAGTTTGTGAGTTTCTTTCCAGACTTTATTTGGTCTGTTCAGGATTTCATGCTGGAGCTGAAGTTAAATGGACACCCAGTCATGGAAGACAAGTACCTGGAGAATACCTTGAAGCTGATTCTGTGTATTGGGGTGTGGCTTGGGGAGAGGAAGCTTAGGACACTAGGGACTGCTAAGCTCTGACTTTCAGCACTTCACAGATAACATTTGGTGATTGACAGTTGGCCATGGTATTTGTGGTTATTTGCAGTTAAACATTTTGAGAGGCTGAGATTTAAACTCCTAAGGAAATTTAAGGCTCAATGTCACATCAAATAATTTTACATCGGTGAATACCATAAAAAAAGTAAGACTACAATGAATAACATTACATTCTGAGGGTAATGTAATTACTTACCAAGTTTATCTACTTATATTCTATTTGGAACAAGATAACTCATCAAATTAAAAATTGTTAAATCCAGAACTACACTGAACTTTAATGAGCTAATTAAAAATAGATATCTTGTGGTCAGAGAGATGGCTCAGTAGAATAAGCACTTCCCTGGCAAGCACAAGGGACTGAGTTCAATCCCCAGTTCCACAAAAAAAAAGATATCTTATTTAGTACATTATATTTTACTAATCTGGACAGTGATTTCTTTAACTGAAACCATATTAATACATTAAATGTTTCTGAAATTAACAACATTGACATGTGTTTCTAATAATGTCTAATCTTGCATTATACCTTTTAGTTTTTTCTTTTATTTTTTATCATTAATTTTATTTTTTATTAATTTTATTGAAAAACAAATAGCAATGAGACACTTTCAAAACCAATTCGTAGGACAGTTTCAACAATTAATACATTGCATATTGTTGTCTTCCTAGTGATTATTCATAGTACAAGATGCAGACATGATATCTTGGCCAAACATTATCAAGTACAAATCTTTATATTCATTGAATTAAGAGAATATAGCTATATAACTATGCTAACAATATTAAAAATGGTTCTTCATATATATCACCAATTTTGTTTATTTTTGTCAGAAATGGGTATTTCATTACCATTTAAATATTGTAGGTGCATTAATTCAGCAAAATAATCCAGTAGTCCATAACAATAGTGGGTTATCTGCAGGACTGGCAATGTCAGAAGTCATTGACTTGAGCCTTTTACAGCTCAGCATATTAGTATGGAACTATTTTTTTTAATTGTTTTTATACTTTTCTACTGGATGGTTAAGACCAAGATAAAGCAAAACCTATATAACAAGAAATGAAACCTTTGTATCTGGCAAAGTCACTCAAACACCCTCATGAAATGTTTGACTACCAATATGTCTTCAAGAGTTCCTTCTACTTTCTCTTCCAGGAGCTTTAGTATTACTGTTTTAAAGTTTTGATCTTTAATCCATTTTGATGTTAGCTTGGTGTGTGGTGATAGAACTGGGTCTAGTTTTAGTTTTTGGCATGTAGAAAGCCAGTTTTTGTAGCATCACATTTTAAGCATGCTAGTTTTCATCTAGTAAGCATGCTTGGCCTCTTTGTCGAAGATAAGATGACCTAGTGTGTTCGTGGATGCTTTGGCATCTTCTAATCTATTCCATTTATCCTCTGGTCTATATCATTGCCAATACCATGCTGATTTTATGAAAGTAGCCTTGTGGTATAATTTCAAGTCAGGAATTATAATGCCTCCTGCCTTGTCTTGTTGCCCAGGATTGCCTTTCCTATTGTAGGAGTTTTCTGCTTCTAAATAAATTTTTGAAACGATCTCTCTAGGTCATTGAGGCATGTTGTTGGTAATTTGATAAGGATTGCATGAAATCTTTACAACAAATTGGGGAGTATGGCCATCTTCACAATGTTGGGTCTTCCTATCCAGAAGCAGGGAATATCATTCCATTTCGTGAAAACCACTATGATCTGTTTTTTCAGAGTACTGAAAATTTCATTGAATAAATCTTTGACTTCTTTAGTTAGAGTAATTCTTAGGTACTTCATTTTCTGCGGTGCTATTGTAAAATGTATTGTTTCTCTAATTTCCCTCTCAGTGAGTTTTTTATCTGTGTAGAGGAAAGCTATTGACTTTTGGGTATTGATTTTACATCCTGCTATGCTACTGAATTTGTGTGTCAATTCTAGTAGCTTCTTGGTGAAGTTTTTTGGGTCTTGCAAGTAAATTATCATGTGATCTGCAAATAATGATAGTTCAACTTTTCCCATTCTTATTCATTTTATTTCTCTCTATTGTCTAATTGCTGTAGCTAGTGACTCCAGAACTATTTTGAATAGGAGTTGTGGTAGAGGACATCCTTGTCTTGTACCAGATCTGAGAGTAAGAGATTTCAGGGTTTTCCCTCTTAGAATTATGTTACCCATTGGGTTGTCGTAGATGGCTTTTATCAGATTGAAGTAGAAGCCATCTACTCCTATTTTCTATAGGACTTTGAATATGAGTGAGTGTTGGACTTCGTCAAAAGACTTTTCTTCACCAATTGAGATGGTCTTGTGGTTTTTAGATTTAGCTTTATTGACATACTTTATTACATTTATCGATTTGCATATATTGAACCATCCTTGAATCCCTGGGATGAATTCTACCTGTTTAAGGTATACGTTCTTCTTGATGATTTACTGCATCCTATTTGCTTGGATTTTATTTAGGATTTTTTGCATTTATGTTCATGAAGGAGAGTGACATGTAGTTCTCTTTTTTTAGTTGTGTCTTTCCCTGATTTTGCTGACAGTATAGCACTTACCACCGGGAACGATTTTGGGAGAATTCCTTCCTTTTCAATTTCATTGAAGAGATTGAGATGTATGGGGATTATATTTTCTGTAAATTTCTTGTAGAATTCAGCTGTAAATCTCTGAGGAACTGGACTTTTCCTTGTTGGTAAGATTTTTATTACATTTCATACTTCATTCATTGTTATTGACTTATTGAGAGTTAGTATATCTTCTTCATTCAGTTTTGGTAATTTGCACCTTTCTAAGAATCTGTCCATGTTGTGTGTGTCTTCTATTCTGTAATAGTAAAGATTCTGAAAGTTGCTCTTGATAATCTTCTGAATTTTCACTAGGTCTATGGTAACTATACCCTTTTCATTATTTTTTGCTTGTATTTGAGTTCTTTCTTATTTTTGATGAGGTTAGCTAAGTGCTTATCGATTTTTTTAATCATTCAAAGAAGCAGATTTTTGATTGATTAATTTTTGAACTGTTTTCTTTTTCTCAATTTAATTAATTTCTGCTCTAATCTTTATTTTTTCATCCCATCTTTGGGCTCTGGGCTTCTTTTGCTCTTCCTTTCCTAGATGTTGAAGGTGCAACATTAGTGTGTTTAGTTGTTCCCATTCTGTTTTCCCAGTGTGTGAGTTCACAGCTATAAATTTTCCTCTATGAACTGCTTTCATCACATCCTATAAATTCCCATAAGTTTTGCTTGCATTTTCACTGAACTGTAGATGTTGTTCAACTTCTTATTTAATTTCATCTGTGACCCATTGAATGCTAAGAAGGTTGTCGTTTAATTTCCATGTATTTAGGGTTTTTTTTTCTGGTTTCTTTTGTCATTTACTTCCAGTTTCATTGCACTGTTGTCAGATGATATGGAGGGATAATTTCTGTTTTCTTGCATATATTTAAGCATGAGTCATGGACTAGTATGTAGCCTATTTTTTAAAATGACCCATGTGCAGCTGAGAAAAATGTGTATTCAGCTATGTTTGGGTGGAACTCTCTGTGTATGTCCACTAAGTCCATTTGTTCCAAGGTGTGGTTCAGTTCTGTTATCTCTTTGCTAATTTTATGCCTGCTTGATCTATCTTTTTGGGATAAGGGGGTGTTAAGGTCTCCTTTTAAGACTGTGATTTTGAATATTAGATTCTTCATGTCTGTTAAGATTTGTCTTATATATTTGCATGCTCCCATGCTTGGTATATACATATTTATGAACGTTTCCTCTTGAATTTTTCCCCTAACCCATATATACTGGCCTTTGTTATTTCATTTGCCCATTCTTGGTTTGAAGTTAAGACTGTCTCACAAGAGGATTGCTATCCCTACTTGTTTCTGAGTTGCTGAAGCATGTAGTAGTGTATTCCATCCTTTGACTTTCATCCTATGTATTTCTTTATGAGTTAAGTGTGTTTCTTTTATATAGCACATTGTTGGACTTTGTTTCCTAATCTACTGTGGCAGTTTATTTCTCTTAATTGGTGAATTGAGTCCATGTGCATTGATGGTTATAATTTAGATGTATTGATTTATGCTTGACATGTTATTTACCCACCTTTTTTACTCCTTTTTCTCCTGTATTTAATTGTTTGCCTGATTTAGTGGGTTTCTTCTGTTTATGTTTGTGGATTTCTGAGCATTTTGGTCCCTGACTAGAACATCTTTTAGTAATCTGTGTAGTGTTGGGTTTTTCATCATGAAATTATTTAGTTGATCTTTGTTGTGGAATTATTTCATTTGTCCATCAAACTTTCAGGGTATAGCAGTCTGGGCTGTCATTTGTTTTCATAAAGTAGTTGAAGTACTCTGCTCCATGCTCTTCTTGACTTCATGCTGTGTGAAGAGAAGTCTGCCAATATTATGATTGGTTTTCCTATAAATGTGATTTGTTTCTTTTCTCTAGTGGATTTCACTGTATTGTTCTTGTGCTAGATTTTTGGGATCTTGACTATTATATGTCTTGGTTTGTTTCTAATTGGGTTGATATTCTTTGGAGTTCTGTATGCTTCAGTTACTGAATGTCATATTGTTTTCCCATATTTGGGAAGTTCTCTGATTTACTTCTACCCATATTCTTTTTGTATCATTTGTATTGACTCCTTTCTCATTGATGCCTATTGGTCTCACATTGTTCATCTTTGCATCGTCTTATAGGTGATGAACTATTTTTTGCTGCATCCTAGGTGTTTTTAAGAGATATTTTCTTACCTCTTCCCTAGGCTGCAATGGCATCTTCAAGATCTAAAATTATCTTCACATTCACTCAAACAGTTTTGCATTCTTGTGATTGATATTTTAATTTCCTTTGTATCTCTTTGACTGTGCTTCATACATTTGATTTCTTTGCTATATTGCTTATTCAATGATTCCATCATTTTTCTAATCTCCTCTATTTTTATCAGTGTGTTCTTGACAAGCAGCTATTAATTCACTCGTGATAATTATTCTTTCTCTTTTCCACTTCAGAGACTATTTCTGATCTGATTTCCTCTATATGTTTCTGCATTTGATTCTTTACTTCAGATGCTATTAATTCAGAGATTTCTTTTTCATTTCAGAGATTATTTCTGATCTGAGTTTCTCTATACATTTCTGCAGTTTTTTCTTTACTTCAGATGCTATTAATTCAGACATTTGAGCTGTATGATTTTCAATTTCCTCTGTGCTATTGTCTTCTGTACTTGTTCTTGCTGGTCTCAGGGCCTGAAATGGCATTTTGTTCCTTTTCTTTGTCATTTTGTATAGCACAGTCCTCTGACCTTTGGCATAGAGCTTTGGTGCAGTTATATTCTTACCACTCACTGAAATTCAGGTGCAGATCTAAAAAGTTTGAATTCATCCAGTTGTGCCTGGCTTGGATCTGGCCTCTGTGCTCATCTTCGTCTTGCTGTAGGCCTTGGTAGTGAACCTGTTGTGCTTCTCTAGCAAATTGTTCTACTCCTTGATTAGCTGAGTGGTTCTGGCCCCTATCCTCTCTGCAGGCACTTTAGCTGCAAAGTTTCACCCCAGACCTTTATACCTATGCTTGGCTGGGTCTGGAGTGGTCCAGAGAGCAGGACAGAACAACTCATTCACAAGTGGACCTGAGCTGGGTCCAGAGGGATCTAATAGGCAAACGGGACAGTGGACCCTCTCCATACATGCTGTGCCAGGCTTGGGTTGTGTCTTGAGGGGTTCTGAGAGTGCAGTGGAAGTTCTCACTCACATGCTGGGCCTGGGTCTGGCCTGGTTCTGGAGGGGTTCAGAGCGGTCCCAAGAGCAAAACTAAAGGTTTCACTCATGCACTGGGCTTGGACTAGGTCCAGAGGTGTCCAGCAGGGACAGAGAAGTGCGGAGCCTCTCCCACATACTCACCGGGTCTGGGTTTAGGCTGGTTCTGGAGGGGTCCTAAAAGTGCGGCAGAAGTTCTCCCTCACAGGCAGGGCCTTGCCTGGGCTGATTCTCACCTTTTTGATAATATCATCTTCTTCATCCTATAGCCTTACACAATATTTTATCCTGCTAATAACATGAGTTTATCATAATCCTAATAAGGAGTTAACATATTCCTAATAAAGACTATAGTTATAAGAATGAATAAACAGTAGTTCCTAAGTATAACATTTTTTTCATTTTTGTAAAAATATTAACAGCTGCCTTATGTCACAGAACTTTGCAAGGCAATATGAAGTATAATATTACTTGATATCAATACATACTGAGGACTTGAAATTGCGTTTGGGCTAATTTTACTTCAGAGTTTTCTGCTTAGCCAATCTCTGAATATAATTATGGAGTATATTTGTGTCTGTGTGTCCTTGTGTGTGTAATGGTTCTCATTTGAAAATATTTTTTTTTTCTTTTACACATTTAGATATCAATTGCCCTCCTACCATGACATTACTAGAGTCCACATCTCACTTCTGACATGGGTCTCAATATCAGAAGTGGTCTGATATTTTTGATTAATCAATCCTTCCTGAAAGAGCTGAAGAATCTACTTATACTTCAGTGCTAAGTGCACACCCATGACAGTGCAGAATTCATAAGACCTAAAACTTGAAAATGCACTATTTATCACAAAGGAATGGATAAATAAAACCTGATATTTACATACAATGGGATATCCTTCTCCCCTAAAGAAGCATAAATGCAAGGTATTTGTATGAAAATGGGTGTACTTTGAGTCCACTATGTTAACTGAAATAAATTAGACAAGCTTAAATATCACATGGTTCCACTTATACTCTTTTATATCTTGAATTATAAACACAGAGAACAATAAAAGTCAGAATATAGGAAGTAGGTAGACAGATCTTTTTCAAATACAAAGTGAATCAAAGAAAAGGGAGGGAGGAGGGAAAAGAGGAATAGGGAATAAGAGAGGAATTGAGACTTGTTATGTATGTGTGCCAACTCTCAAATGTAAATATTATGTACTGCAAACTTGTACTAATTAAAAATAAATAAATAAAAATCAATCATTTCAAACCTTTCATGCATAACCAATCCATGGGTTACTCTACAAGGGATAAAGAAATCAACTGTAAGCTTCTCTGTGTGAGGTAAATGCCTCCTCTTTCTCTCCACAACTCTCAGCTCTGCTCAGGAGTGGGTTACCCATGCACTGGGTAGATTAGCATATGGCTGCTCTGAATAACTGGATGAAGGAAGATGCAGATCCAGGACCCAAGTCATGCAGAGAGACTCTTTCTACTTACCTATAGGTGGTCTTTTCAATGAATTTTTTTACAGGAAAAAATCCCCAAAGAGAAAATTCCAGCTTTCCAAGAGAGAGTATCATGTATTTCTTTCCAGTGTAGAAGTGCTTTGTCTTTGGCCAAGCTACAAATCACAGAAACCTATTACTCAACATTGAAACTCTTTCAGAAAGCCAACTGGAAAAGAGTTTGAGGATGCAGTAAAAAAATTCTGTTCCTGTATTTTTATCAATGGAAATATGAACACCCTGAGAAAAGGAATCTTTGTCACTAGAAATCATGTGTTACGTTGTGTTTTGGTTTGGTTTGATTTGTTTCATTTTTTCTTGGTTTTGACATCTCAAAGTGTATCTCAGCAATTCATGATGAGTGAGGTAGCTATGAATCCTTTGTGGATTTGCCAATTTATTTGCATCTATAAAGAAATATGGAAAAGCAGATACTCATGTCATGCATAGAAATAGATTTGCTTAGTTTCCCCAGTACACTAAGAATACAACAGACTCCTGCTAAGGAGAGACATCTTTAAAATGGGTAGTCCCATAGGATCACTGGTTCACTTATTTTGTGAATTGATACAGGTATAAAATATAAAGCAGGCTAAGAGTGTCATGCATGCTCACTGACTATTTAAGAAACAAATATAAGCAGCACTGACCTCATGGCAATGGCAACTTCACAATTCTGTAGTTTTCACAAGATGGGCCAACGTCTGGTACAATGCTCTGTGGTGCCTTCTTCAAAGTTATAATGTTTTTACAAAGGTCCTTGCATTTTTCTTTGGAAATAGGAATATCAATTCTTATAATACACATTATCTAATCAATTCATTATTGCTGTTTCAGTGGGAAAGTATTTTTCCAGGAAATCCTCTAACCTCTTAGTTACAATAAGTAATTTTGTGTATTAAAGAATGAGTGTGGAAGAAGAACACTGATGCTTTTAAAAGGAGATTGACTCATACAGAGATGAAAAATAAGGAACTGGAGTTAGAACTAAGAAGAAAAGGAGAAGAAAACTTTGAGATATACACTAGTTATCATTTTTATAATGACATTCATTAGAACTTGTAAAAAATAATGAGTGAGAACTCTCCATGCATTCTCTAAATATGCACCATCCAGGGCTGGGAGCTCTGGTGGAGACCTATGGGAAGTCCATCAACAGTGGGGCGCTGCCCTGCTTAGAGAACGCAGTGACCGCTATGGCCCAGCGTGAGAACATGGAAGCCCTGCGGAGGGTAGCTGTTCACTACAGCAAGCAGATGGCTCAGCGAGTGCGGTTTCTCACAAGTTCCAGGAGCTACTGGATGTGCATGCGACCCATGAGTAGGAGGCCATCATGGTCTTCACGGAGCGCTCCTTCAAGGATGAAACCCAGGAATTCCAGAAACAGTTGATCGTAATGCACGTTAGCATTTACACGTTCTCAGCCTTTCCTTCTGCAAGCACGCTTAGACTCCACACTCGGTGATCTCACAGTTTACATCTATTTCATCTTAAAAAGAACCTACAGGTTTATGGCTAACAGGGCTCTGAGGAGCTACAATGCACTCTAGGAAATAGCACTACATTTAATATTGCATCAAAACAAATTATCATGCGCTCGAAACAGCATCATGTATCTGTGAGCTCACAGTTCTTTAGTGGATTTCTGCAAAGATGGCTGAGTGCAGTGCTCTCTGCAGAAGCTGGACACCAGGTGCCACAATGGCTTAGTCCTCATCTAGAAGCTTTGTGGAAGTCCTTCCCACCTCCAAGACAGCAAGGAGTCATCAGTTCCTCCTCTTGTTTCTAGCGGTTTCCTTTCTGCTAAAGTTGGAGAAAACTGCTTTTAAGGATGCTTAGGATTCGCTCACACACAACAGGGTGCTCTCTGTTTCTTAAAGTCCACTTGTAACCTGTGACATAATGCAATCACAGATTGAACACCATCCTATTCTCAGATCAAGGGGTGGTTCAGGAAGAGGCCTCTGCTAACACATCTGCATACCATACGCACTGTCGCTGAAAGTTGAATTTCACTCTCTATACTAACTGAAAATCTTAGTTCTTACTGAGTAAGTCCAGCTAAATTGTGATTTATAAGAAATAACAAAATAATACCTGTTCCTTGTGTCCTCCCACAATCAAGCTGCACTGAGATAGTTCATGAAAGCATTCAAAATTCTGTTCACAATGCATGGAAGTCACTCGTGGGGCTTTAGATCATCAGAGTTTTATTTTTATCAACCGTCATTCAGATTCTCTGATGTTTTACTTTCATCCAGAATTTAATCATTTGGTTATTGGTATAGTTTCAGTCCTTGTTAGTTGTATTATACCTGAATAAATCATAAATCTTTTAAGTTTTTTAAATTCATCATTTTACAAATACTGAGCCTGACTCAGAATATCTTGCAGAAATCACAGGAAATTGACAAAATTAGGACTGAAATCTCTTTTTTCTTCCATTAATTTTTTTTAATTTATTTATTTATTGTTGGATACAGAGTCTCACTGCACAGTTCAGTCTTATAGTGATCCTCTGGTCTCAGCCTCCCAGTGCTGTTATCTTTGATCTTTTCTATGTGCCAGTCCACTTTGAGGAATTCAGACAATTTTGTTTGTTTGTTTCTGTTTGGGATTGTTCTTGACTTTGTTCATTTGGTTTTTTGGTTTGTCTTTTTTTTTTTTTTTTTTTTTTTTTTTTTTTTTTTTTTTTTTTTGTGGAACCAGGGATTGAACTCAAGCCCTTGAGCTTGCCAGACAAGCACTTATTCTACTGAGCTATCTCCCCAGCTCCCTGTCTATTTTGTTTTGTTCATACTTTTCTGTGTTATCTGTCAAAAAGAATCGCAGTTACCTCTTCTTTCTGAAACATTCTTTGTACTATACTTCCTTACATTTTATTGGCAGAGCACTGTGGAGAAAAAGAAGGAAGATCTTGCTGCAGAACAAAACAGCATCTACCAAATACTGCCAGGATGAGCTGGAGCAGCTCTCAGCGTCCCTGATGGAAAACATTTGCCAAGGAATCTTCTTTGTTCCTGGAGGCCACCATCTCTATTTAGAAGCAAGAAGAGAGGTTTTGGGCTGGCCAAATGGCTCAGCAGACTAAAGTGCCTGCTTAGGCAGAGCCCAGTGGCCAGGGTTTGATCCCAGGTCTGCTGCGCTGGCCCTGCCCCTGGGGTACATGAGATAGTAACTGTGACTGGGTGTGGAGGTGTGCACGTGTAATCCCAGTGCTTGGCAGGATGAAAACAGGAAAATCACTATGAGTACAATAGAAGAAGAAGAAGAAGAAGAAGAAGAAGAAGAAGAAGAAGAAGAAGAAGAAGAAGAAGAAGAAGAAGAAGAAGAAGAAGAAGAAGAAGAAGAAGACTGTTTTGTATGGAGTGGGACTGGTTGACCATAGTTTTGTCCCACCTCATGTCCAGCTAAGTGAGTTTCCAATTTCTCCACCTTAGATACACATGGTTTTGACCTGTAAAAATATCTGGAAGAGATAGCTTCCTGGTGCAACACGCTTGGGTTCCCCTTCTGTCCCTCCCTCTCTTGGACAGAAGATTTCTTTCCTCTAATAAATATTCTGCTCTCGACCTCCATTTGTTCCCAAAATTCATTCTTCAGTTTCAAAGAACATTAATTCCTCCCAGGTACTTTTCAGGCCTGGAGATTCAATCCTTTATACCATTTGGAGGTCATCCACTGAGATCACTGGATGGAGGTCTGAGGTTTTATTTTTCTTTCATAAATTCTGGATTGGGACTTGTTTAGGTAAGAAATTTTATGCTTCAAATGTTGCATGTCTTTCATCTTTGTTTATAATTATTTATGATTTGCCTTATAAAGTTTTGTCTCATACAATTTTGTTAAAATTGCTTGTAATTCCTTGTCTTGTCTCTTATATGGTTTTGTTAAAATGCTGATCAAATGTATATAAATCTAAGTTAAAGCATGGCAATGTTATAAGGCTATGATATTTTAATGGCATATTCTCTTTAATGGCATGCTGATTGTGTTGTATTTGAACTATTTGCTAAATGTGCTGGCATTCCTTGCTTGACTTTAGACAATAATGCTAGAGAGAGTAACATTAGAATGCCTCCTAGTGTCTTTATATAAAACTTCTGTAAAATGGGACTTTTAAATCTAGCACAGATTTTGAAAATAAACATACCTATATTTGAAACACAGGACTCCTTTTGCTGACTGAATGACATTAGGTCGGCAATTGTTGGTAAAGACTTGGAGGACAGGTTTCACTGGGACAGACTGGCTCTAATCCCCCCCCACACACACACACACACATACTAGAGGAAATGTCAGGTCTGCTTTCTTTCAGTTTCCTTTCTTTGACCTTACTTCTAATTTCCCTAACTCTTTGTACTTTCCTTCTCTGAGGCATGTAAAATTATGAAAACTCTAGTGTGTTTCAACTAAGTGAAGTCCTTCAAAGATGAGCATTTGTTAATGTGAAAGACAAGGAGGTCATTTTAGAAAAATGACACATATCCCATATCTGGGTTAAATGAGAAAAATACAACTATTCCTGACCAGGAGGACACATGTAAAAGCCATATCCCAGTTTAGTGTTCTTGGCAGGTCTATCTTGGGAGGCTAAAGCTGAAACACAGTGGAGAGAACCAACTTCTGGGTGAAACCAGAAGGAGTCATTTCCAAAAGTAACACATGTATGGAACTGAAACACATTTATTATGAGGAAGGATCTCCAATCTTTTCTCCTAGGACTAGTTATCATTTAGGTACATAAGAGATAATTTGCAGACTTTAAAATCTTTACAACAGATAGTGAGGTTAAGCTTAACAGCCTAAGTTGTATGGTAATAACAATAAGCTTGTCTTCTGGATGGTTAACAACCTGAGTTTGCAGACCGAAATTAGAGAAAAAGGAGGGCCGCAAGGAAAGCTAACATTTTGGCCCTAGCCTTCCAGGTCACTTAAGACTCAGGACATATGAGAACTTGTACTGTAACATCATGTAACTCTGTAGTGTCCCCAATTATCTGATCAAGGAGATTATGGGGCCAAAGAGGAAAGTGATCAATGATGTAGAGTGTGCCTAAGGAGAGTTGCTTGGAGAGAAAATGTTCTCTCAAGCTTTCACAGAGAGCACATTGGCCAAGCAATGGCCATGACTCATCCACATGGCTGCACTGACAAAGGTTCTATAATCTGAGGTACAGGATCTCAGGATAAATACTGAGGGGATTTCACTGACCTTATCAGACCCAAAAGCTACAACTCTTGTTGCATAGGTCCTGCTTTACCTTGGTCTTAACCTTCCAGCAGAAAAGTATAAAAACGAACTATAAGAAGGAAAGCCATGTTGTTATGTTGAGCTGTTGGGGACTCAGATCAACAATTTCTGACATTGTCAGTCAAGCAGAAGACCCAATACTATTATGGGCTACTGGACTCTTTTAGAATATTTTACTGAGTTTACACACATATAGTATTCAAATAACGGAACTTAACAACAAAAAGGGGATGCAGATGAATGTCCATTTTGTATCTGTGTATTCAAATGGCTAGGATCTATATACAGTTACATTCTCTTAATGAATAGAGGGATTTGTTCTAATGGTGTTTGTAAGTAGGATATCATGTCTGCATCTTATACAGCAATTAACCACTAGGAAGAATGTATACAATGTGTTAATTATTGAAACTGTCCTACCAATTTGGTTTGAAACTGTCTCATTGCTATTTGTTGCTCAATAAATTTATGGGAAAAATAAAATCTTTACAGTAATGTGTTAGGCAATCTTGCTCAGAATTTTAACTAGCCTTTATAGAACTTGTACAAACAGTGGTTACTTTGCCAGCTAGTAAATGCTTATAGGGCAGCTGCAACTCCTTGAAGCAGAAGACAGGCTCCCCCCAGCATATCTTTGGAGAATCTCCTCTGAATCCAAAGGCTGATGGAATGTTGACCAGAGAGACAGCTGGATTCCCTTCTGGAGACTGATCTCTGGTTGTGTGGGCCAATAGAAACTGAGAACACCTGAGGGGTCAGGGCCAGGGCTACTCTCTGACAGATACCCAAAGTGTTTTGTAGAAACTGGTCCTTGGCCACTGAAAGGTCTCCACTTACCTACTTTTATCTTCATTTTCTAGTAAATCAGGAATTCTCTCTCAGCTTTTCAGTAGAACCATTTAATTAGCCACTGCTTCAGAAATTAGGCAGAGGCAGCTTGCAATAGCTTACATTCCACAGCAGCTATCAGGGAAACGATTTACATCTGTGCCTTATATGTTCACCAAGATAAGAGATTTTTGTCAGCCTTAACTAATGTGTTTTTACCAACATATAAAATGTGATTGTAGATAATAAATGTAAGTTTAACCTGTGACCTCCAAAGATTTAATACAGTCTAATTCTGCTAGGAAAGGTTGACCTAGTGACTAGGTGAAAGAACACAGGAACCTTGGAAATTCACTTGCCCTAGGCCCAGGGCAAAGTTCCTCCAGTCAATTGTCTCTTTTGTCTATATCCAAAAGTAATCTCTTTTATAGCACAGTAGGGGAAAGCACTGTGCTTCCAACTTACCTTTTTATGTATTCGTTATGCTTCTTTCTGTACACATTTCTGTAAGCAGACAAGTTATATCTTCTACCCACAAATATTCAATAAGAATAAGTGCATAGTTCATGAGGTGTTTCAGGAGATAAAACTTGTGCACCTTCAAGGGTGGATAGGCTGGTTGGATCTTGTCTCCCCTCTCTCCAACAGTGTACCCACCTGTTCTGAGTGGTCTACTCAGGGGATTTCTTAAGAGGGAATCAATTACAAATAAGGTGGGTGTGGGCCAGCCAGATAGTTTAGTGAACTAAAGCACCTTCTTAGGCAGAGCACAGTGGCTGAGATTCAATCGAAGGCATGCCATGCCACCCCCACCCCTGAGACAGCAACTGAGAGTGGGCATTGTGGAGTGTGCCTGTAATCCCAGAGCTTAGGAGGCTGAAAACAAAATCACTATGAGTCCAATATATGTAGTGAGACCATGTAAACACTGTGCTAAATACTTTTTTTAAAAAAGAAAGAAAGAAAGTGGGACATCCTAAAATCTTCCTATTGTGTTCCAGGTTATCTCTCAGTCAAAGTCTCTTATTCCTTTAGAGTACATTATTAGGCCCTGGAAGACATTGCATTGCTACATTCTGAGAGAGACATTTAATGCTCCCTAGGGCTAAAGTGGGATGCAAAGGAAAGGGACTTTACTATGCTTTTACAACACAGATACTGTAAAAAGTAAAAAGGTGAAAATGGCTTATGTTCAGATAGTTTGTAGAAAGAAAATCATTATTATCTAGTTTTGAAATATAGGTGCGAGCTGCAGAAGAACCAGTTAGTTGAGGTGCTTAAAGCATTCACTATCCTGTAGCCAAATGTTCCTCCTCCCTAACATTTGGAGCCTAAGAACAAGATGGGCATATTCAAAGTCTTGCCCTCAATTACTGAAAGTAAGGTTCCCTACTTGCTTTTCTAGGTGGGGCTTCTAGACCATTTGCAGTCCACCCCTTACAGGGCTATACCCATTCTCAGCTGAGCTTATGCAAGCTTTTCAAGGATAATATCCTTTAAAGAAGTAATAGACATTTTGGAACTTCCAGAGCTCATGTACCATTTTCCCTCATTAGCCTAAAATAGACAAAGTCATATATTAGAAAATCTTTAGATGACACTTGAGTACTTTGTCATTAGAGGACTCACTAGAATTACGAGCTAGGTTGGAGGGACATAAAGCTAATCAATCTTAAACTGAGCATTGACTTCTAATGAAGAGACAAATAGCATTGCAAGCTGCTACCACATTTGAGAATGAATAAATATTATTAATTTTAAACAACCAGAAGATAGACAGCCAGGAGAACACCTGGTTCACACAGGAGCCCAAGCAGTTTCTACTGAAGACCCCTGCTAGCCTAATAGCTGGCAGGAGATTGGAACAACAAACATTTTCTAGTGTGTATTCTTGAAAGTCTAAGAAGAGTTAAAACCAAGCTTTATAATTAATCTAAACTTCCAGAAGAAAGATGAACACCACTCTGCTTTATTAGAACGCTGAGTAGGGGCTCAGTATGTGGTACATGCAGTTACTTAAAGTTATCCAAGCACAGCCCAAACTCAACCTTTCCTTCCTTCAACATCCATTCTAGGTTACCTGCACATGTCCAGGTGAAAAGCAGGGATCTCACTGCATCCAGTAAAAATGTAAATGACCCATAGAAACATATTGAGGTGTATGTTTAAACTACTCCACCAAGAAGACTCCACCCAACACAGCAGAAAGTGAAAGGAACTTAAGTATTCAACAAGTTCAAGTGCAGAATGGCCAACTATTCTCTGGTGAGAAAGTGACTTGAGCACCCAGCGCACAGTCACTGACCTGGCGGTGTCTGCAGTGAGTGTGTACAGTCCTCTTCTCCACCCCTCACCATCTCTGCCTTGTTCCTTGACAGTGCTACACAGCTGCACACAAATGTTGTCCACAGCATGCTGGATCTTCCACAGCGTAGTTTGCTTTGTTGAGTAAAGAGAGATAAATGATCTTCAGGGAAAAGACAGTCCAGGGTTTTCTATAATAACTTCCAATCTGAGCAACTGCCATTTGATAATTAATTGTGATATCCCCTGGAATGTCTAAGTAATAGAGTGCAATTCCAAGCCTAGTTTATTTACGTAACAATTCAGTTCATATATGTTGTCATTTTAATTCACTTATTTTAACTGACTTCTGAAACATATTTTAGCCCTAGAGTTTGAACTGATCTTCTGAATGAATTAGCTTTCCTGCCCTTTCATCAATTTTGTTTTGAACAAGTTCTTGCTAAGCCACTAAACTGACCAAGATAGGGGAAAAATGATTGCTCTCCTGCCTCAGCCTCACAGTGTGAATGGAATGTAAGCATGCACCTCTGTGGCCAGATCATATGAATTTTTATTACATTTTCATAAGGAAAACATTGACTCACAGATACAACTTCTTAAAGTTTACAGCGTATTTGAACATCAGTACCCTGAGTTCAAGGCACACCAAAAATTAGCTTTTGGAGGGCAAATCAAGTCATACCTAAACAGTATTTCTCTTCCTATGATATCTTTTTTAAATTCTTTTTTATTTTATTGGTAGCTTTTGTCTTTCTAGGACAGATAGATGATAGAGATGGATGGATGGATAGATAGATAGATAGATAGATAGAATTCATCAGAGGGATTTGTAAATTTACATGATATTTTCCTTCTTTTCATATATACTTCATCCCTCCCTTAAACTCCTCCTCCCCTGATTATTTACAAAATCCTTTTTCTTATTTTTGGTGTGTTTTTATTTGTTCCTTCTTTTATTCTCCTCCATCTCTCATTCTCCTTCACATTTGAACATCTTCCTCCCACTTCCCAATGGCCATTATGAATTTAGGGATCACTTTACACTTTCAGATTCTCAATCAGAGAACCCGTGTGATATCTGAACATGAGTGTACCGTTAATTTCACTTAAGAAGACAGTGTCAAGGAGCACCATTCAGCTAGAAGTCTCTCCAGTGTATTTTCTTACTCTGACTTCTTATTTTCTTCACAAATTAGAGTATACATTCCTACACCCACCAAGTAGGAATTTCTGTCATGTTCTGGGAACCCCCAGATCCAGTCCAGCCCAGGCCCAGTGAGTGTGTGAGAGAACTGCCTCTCCTAGCCCAGGCCTGGTGAGTGTGTGTGAGAGCTTCCTGCTACCCTACACTGGCGGGACCTACTGGTCCCAGCCCAGGAGCAGCATGGGTGAGACCCTCTTTTACCCCCCTGCGATGCCCCCCACCACTCTGCAGCACCTCTCCCACCTCGCCCCCTGAGTGGGAACTTCTGCCCTGTTCCAGGAACCCCCAGATCCAGTCCTAGCCCAGGCATGGTGAGTGTGTGGGAGAGCTTCCGGATACCCTGCAATGGTGGTACCTACTGGTTGCAGCCCAGGAGCACTGTGGTTGTGACCCTCTTTCACCACCTTGGGATGCTCCCCACCACTCCATAGTACCCTCCACCCCACCCACTGAGTAGGAATTTCTGTCACGTTCTGGGAACCCCCAGATCCAGTCCAGCCCAGGCCCAGTGAGTGTGTGGGAGAACTGCCTCTCCCCACTACTCCACCTTGTCCCCTCCAGACTCAGCTAGGCCTGGACTACAGGCCTGGGGTGAAACCCTGCAGCTGCAATCCCTGCAGAGACTGTAGGGGACAGAAACACCCAGTTAGTCCAGGAGCAGAACATCTATAAACCTTTCCTTTCTTCATTTTGAGTGTCAGGTATTTGTCCCAGCAATGAGAGAAGAATAACTAAGACAGAATTTGATACCAGGAGTGGGGTCATTGCTGTGGCTATATCTGACAATGTAGATTACAAGCTTTTGGGAATGGCTTATGGAAAGAGATAGGAAAGGTTTGGAGATGTTGCCTAAAAGGGAAGAACTGGAACAGCTTTGGCTGTACTGTTTGGGAGATTCTGGCCAGAGCTCAGACCAGAATGCTGATAGGAAGCCTGACTGTGGAGGTTTCTGCTGGGAAAAAAGACAGCATTGGTTGTCGGACTGTGGATGATTTGTGTTATGGATTGGCAGAAGGCTTGTCTGCATTTTGCTCTTGTCCAGAGACTTTGCCTGAGACTGAAATTAAGCACAGTGGAATAGTTAATATTGAAAAAGAAATTTCAAAGCAGCCAAATATTGGGGCAGTGGCATGGTTGCTGTTGGGGGCTTTTAGCCAGATTTATGTTAAGAATGAAGAGCAAAAAGCCCAAAAGGATGATTTAAAATGTTGTGAGGTTGGCCAGAAAGGAAGCACCAGGAAAGCTGTGGACTGTGTAGACAGAGCTGAGAGGATCTCCATTTCTGAGAAGGAACAGAAGAGTGGAAAAAATGTCCTGAGGGCATCACAGGAGATGGCAGGTTCTTGTCCTTTGCAGCCTCAGAATCACAAGGGTGAAGAACTTTGCTTTGAGGAGAAAGCTGCAGAGCTCCATGTACCAGAATGGAGGCTGAGGCCACACAAGATTACAGAATGGCACCAACATAGAGAATTTGTTTCTTGGAATCAGAGTCAGAATTCTCAGCAATCCAGGCACTAAACTCCTACAGTCAAGAGAGAAGGAAGCTTGCTTAATGCTCCAGCTGGCAGCAGCCCTTGGCATCATCCATATGGCTTTGGTTGTAGATGCATGCAGGATGCAGGTGTTCTGAGGTTCAGAAGGCTTCCACCCAGACTTCAGAAGAAGGCCTGGGAAGCCAGGCAGTGTGCCCATGAGAGGGCAGTATGTGAAGCTGTGAATGAGAAGCCTATCTAGTGGAAACCTCAGAAGTTTGAAAAAGACAGGAATGTGGATGGTCTAAGAAAAGCTGCAAAAAGGGAGCAAAGCAGGCCTGAGAGAAAAGCCATAAGAGCTACCAGCAGAAGTGCCATAGGGGTGGAGCCACATAAGGCTTTTGGAGCTCACAACTCATTACAGGGTGCTTTGGATGGCCCATAGGGAACTGCAAGACTTAACATTTGCCCTGCTGGACTTTGGACTTGTTTTGGTCCCAATTGTTTGTATCCTGCTATGTATCCCTTTTGGAATGCCAATGCTTATCTTGTGCCTGTGAATGTTAGAAGTGTTTAACTTTTCATTTGTAGAGGGGCTCTCAGCAAAGAGTTTGCCTTAGATCTTGGGAGCTTGGGACTTGGACTTTTCAGTGTTGCTGAAAGTGGTAGGACTTTGGCAACTCTTAGAGACAGACTAAAATGCCTTTTGCATAAACAGTTGTGCATGAGTCTTTGGAGGGCCAGGGGTAATGTCATGGCTCTAATGTAATGCAATGTTCAATTTGTAAAATGTTTAAGCTTGTCCTGTGTGCCTGAAAATTGGCTTTAAAAAGTATATATGTAGTTGCCAAGTTGACAAGTGGTGGATTGTATTAGTTGATACATTGTGTCAACTTGGCTGAATCAGATCCAGCAGATCTCAAAATGGGGGACTATCCCTGCAGGTGGGCAGGGCCCAGGAATTGAGAAAGGCAGGAAGCTGCCTGACCTGGTTTCCTGCCGCCCTGCCCCGCTTCCATGGAAAAGTTCCAGTTTTCAGAGGAGCTTGATCTTTGTGGTCATGCCACTTTGCAGGAACTCCGATCTTCACTATAGAGCATTGGTCTTCGCAGTCAGTGCAGAAGGAAGAGAGAGGCTTGATGGATGCCGCCACAGCTGCTGCTCCTCCACTGCTCTTCACTGTTTTCTGCCGTGTGAACTGCTGTCATTTGCCTTGGAGCCAGTGGTATATGGACAGAACCCTCCAGTAACTGTGAGCTAAATAAACCTTTTCTTAATTCATTTTGAGTGTTGGGTATTTGTCCCAGCAATGAGAGAAGAGTAACTAAGACAGGGCACAACAAGTTCACCTCCAAGGGCAGCAGCAGGAATGAGCTGAGCACAGCAACCAGACCCAAGCCAGGCACAACTGGAGAAATCCAAAATTTGTAGATCTGCACCTGAACTTCAGTAGGTGCTAAGGATATAACTGCACCAAAGCTCTACAACAAAAGTCAAGAAGACAGTGCTACACAAAATGACAATGAGAAAGAGCAAAATTCAATCTCAGAACACAAGCCCACCCATAACAAGTGCAGAGGACACTAACATAGAACAAATTGGGAATCACACAGCTGAAATCAATGAATCAATGGCTTCTGAAATAAAGAAACAGCTGCAGAAAGTTATAGAGGAACTCAGATTGGAAATAAAAAAAGAAATCCCTGAATTAATAACATCTTCAGTAAAGAATCAAAAGCAGAAACATATGGAACAAAACGAATGCCCACCCAGAACAAGTGCAGAGGAAACTAGCTCAGCTCAAATGTATAAATTAATATCAATAGTAAATAAAAAACAGCAGAAAGTTATGGAGGAACTCAGAGAAGAATTCTTTTCTAGTAACTCAGCACAAATGTACACATTAATAGCGCCAATAGCAAATAAGCAACAGCAGAAAGTTATAGCAGAATTCAGAGCAGACCTTTCTCAAATAAAAGAATTCTCTGAACCCATAGCATCTGAAATAAAGAGCCAACTACAGAAACATAGGGAGGAAACCCAATCTGAAAAAAACACGGCAGTAAAAGAATTTATACCTGCTTCTAAAGAAGACATTGATAAAAAAAAATAGAGATTAGATAAATGACAGATTCCTTGAATGAGCAAAACAGGAAAGAAATAGATTGCATGAAGCAGAGTCAAAGAGATATAGAGGAATTTAAAATCTCAAACACAAGCTTGGAAAACAGTTTAAGTGAAAGCGAAGACAGAGTCTCTGATCTTGAAGATGCTGGTGCAGTTAGTGAAAAGGTAAGAAAGGATCTCTTAAAAACAACGAGGATGCAGGAAAAAATAATTCATGACCTGCAAGATGATGCAAAGATGAACAATATGAGATTAATAGGCATCAATGAGAAAGAAGGAGTCAACACAAATGACATTTAAAAAATATGGGCAGAAGTAACAGCAGAAAACTTCCCAAATATGAGGAAACAATCTGACATTCAGGTAACTGAAGCATACAGAATACCAAGTAACCCAATTAAAAACACAATGAGACATATAACAGTCAAGATCCCAGAAATTCAGCACAAGAATAATCTACTGAAAGCTGCTAGAGAAAAGAAGCAGATCACATTCAAAGGAAAACCCATCAGAATTATGGCCGACTTCTCTTCGCAAACCATGAAGGCAAGAAGAGCATGGAGCAGGGTACTCCAACTCCTCTATGAAAACAAATTCCAACCCAGACTACTATACCCTGCAAAACTATCAAGTTTCATGAAGAAGTAAAATACTTCCATGACAAAGAAAAACTGAAGAATTTCATGATGACAAAGCCAACCCTACACAGGCTACTGAAAGATGTGCTAGACAGGGACCAAAATGATCAGAACTTCATGAATGAGATCAGAAGCAACCAACTAAATAGGGCAAGCAATGAAACACGGGAGAAAAAGGAGTAAACAACAACAGGTAAATAACATGTCAATCAGAAGTCAATACATCTCAATAATAACCATCAATTTAAATGGACTCGATTCACCAATTAAGACAAATAGACTGGCACAGCAGATTAGGAAACAAAATCCAACAAAATGCTGTATGCAAGAAACACATTTAACTCATAAAGACATTCATAGGCTAAAAGTCAAAGGATGGAACACAATAATACATGCCCCAGAACTTCAGAAAAAAGCAGAGGTAGCAATCCTATTCTCAGATTAAATGCAATCCCTATCAGACTACTACCAACTTACCTTACAGAGCTAGAGAAATCAACCCTAAAATTTATTTGGAACTAGAAAAGACCTAGAATAGCAAATTCCAAACAATAAAGACAAGGCAGGATGCATTACAATTCCTGACTTGAAATTATACTACAAGGCTACTGTAATAAAATCAGCATGGTGCTGGCAACAAAATAGACCTGAGGGTCAATGGAACAGATTAGAAGATGCTGAAGGCCCTACGAACACACTCAGCAACCTTATCTCTGACAAAAAGGCCAAACATACTCATTGGAAGAAAGATAGCCTCTTTAACAAATGGTGCTGGAAAAACTGCCTCTCTACATGCTGAAAACTAAAACATGACCCAGATCTATCACCATGCACTAAGCTAAAGTCAAAATGGATTAAAGATCTAAACATTAAAGCAGAGACACTAAATCTCCTGGAAGAGAAATTAGAAGGAGCTCTTGAAGACATAGGGGTAGGCAAAAAGCTCATGAACAAAAATGAAATCACATGGGAAACAGTTGAAAGAATTAGCAACTGGGGCCTGCTCTTACTGAGAAGTTTTTTTACGTCAAAAGAAATTACCAACAAAATGAAAAGAAAACCCACAAATTTGGAAAAAATCATGACAAATAAGTACTCAGACAAAGGTCTGCTCTCTAGAATTTATAAAGTACTAAAAAACAGTAGGGCCCAAAAATTTAAAGACCCAATCCAGAATTGGTCATCTGAGATGAACACACACTTCTCAGAGGATGAAATTTAAAAAGTGAATAAATATATGAAAAAAAATGTTCCATATCACTAGCCATCCATGAAATGCAAATGAAAACAACATTGAGATGTCATCTCACCCCAGAACAAATGGCTGTCATAAAGAAATCACCCAACAACAAATGTTGGAGAGGCTGTGGGGAAAAAGGAACCCTTCTCCACTGCTGGTGGGAATGTAGACTGG
>NW_004524650.1:12682350-12696856 GCF_000260255.1 Octodon degus | reverse complement strand
TAATTATAATTGATTATAAGAATTATATAACTTTTTATGCCTATTTTTAAAATATATTCCAATTTTTAAATGTTTTTTTCATCGCATTCTGTAGGGACCTAAAGTTCAACATATCAAAACTTGATGAAAAATATCTGTTCCATGTTATGCCTAAGGTGTTTGATATTCAGACAAATAGTGAGGTTAAGTTAACAACCTAGGTTGTATGGTAATAACAATAAGCTTCTCTTCTGGAAGGTTAACAACCTAAGTTTGCAGACCAAAATTAGAGAAAAAGGAGGGCCGCAAGGAAAGCCAACATTTTGGCCCTAGCCTTCTTCCAAGGTCAATTAAGTCTCAGGACATATGAGAACTTGTACAGTCACGTCATGTAACTCTATAGTGTCCCAAATTTTCTGATCGATGAGATTATGGGGCCAAAGAGGAAAGTGATTGATGATGTAGAGTGTGCCTAAGGAGAGTCACATGGAGAGAAAGCATTCTCTCAGGCTTTCACAGAGAGCACATTGGTCAAGCAATGGCTGTGACTCATCCACATGGCTGACACTAACAAAGGTTTTATAATCTGAGGTACAGGATCTCAGCATAAATCCTGAGGGGATTTCATTGACCTTACCAGACCCAAAAGCTACAACTCTTGTTACATAGGTCCTGCTTCACCTTGGTCTTAACAATTCAGCAGAAAAGTATAAAGCGAAGTATAATAAGTAAAGCCATGCTGTTATGTTGAGCTGTAGGGGACTCAGGTCAACAATTTCTGACATTGCCAGTGAAGTGGAGGACCAAATACTGTTATGGACTACTGAACTCTTTTAGAATAATTTGCTGAGTTAACACACCTATAATATTCAAATAACAGAACATAGCAAAAAAAAAAAAAAGGAGATACAGATGTATGTTCATTTTGTACCTGTGTATTCAAAATGGTTAGGATTGATATATAGTTGTATTCTCTTTATCAATAGAGGCATTTATTCTAATAGTGTTTGTAAATAGGATATCAAGTCCGCATCCTGTACAGCAATTAACCACTAAAAAGAATGCATGCAATGTGTTAATTATTGAAACTGTCCTACTAATTTGGTTTGAAAAAAATATATATCATGCCTGCATCTTGTATTCTGAATAACTACTATGAAGACAACAATATGCAATGCATTATTTATTGTAGCTGTCCTACTAACCTGTTTAGAAACTGCTTCATTGCTATTTTTGCCACTAAAATGAATAAAAAAATTTAAAAAGAGACTACCAGTTTCTTTCAAATGACTGAATCAGGCTTGATTTTAAAGAAAATATAGCAAATTTTACACAATAACTAATAAGGAAAAGCAAAGCAGCACAGTGAGGTGGCTCAGGGATGGGGGTCCAGGCTGCTGGCATTCAGGAGACTTACAGGGCTGTGAGCTGAGACAACTGACTTGGCCTCTCTGTACCTCAGTTTCTATCCATCATGGGAAATGTTTCTTGTGAGATTTAAGACATGTATTCCACGTGCAGCGATGGCCCCACCGGAACACCTGGACCATGAAGGGAGCCCTCCCGACTGTGCAGTGAGCATCAGAACCAAGGGCTGAGTGCTCAGGGACAGCACTGCAGGCCCTTTCCTGCACTGCACTTCTCAATAACCAACTCCACTGTGATGGTAGCTTGTTACTTTTGGAGTTTATACTTTAAAGATAATATGCTGTCTCCCCACTCCAGTATGCTCAAACAAGGCCCAATCTTGAGCAATATTGCAGTATGTTTTATAGTTAAGAGACAGTTTTAAAAACAGCAAATGCATTCTAGAAATTCTTGCAACAAGTCACTTGAAGAAATGTAATGTCTTTTTAAACTTTGCCTCTGGTATAGCTACAAAAATTCTTATTTTTGTTGACCCTTTGTTCTAACTAAGTACTTTCAGTTTCACATTCCACTAAATTGGTCATAAAGCTTGCTAGTTTTATATTTGTCCATGCATGCAAACAGTAGTCAGAATGACAGAGCACAGCCAGAAGCAGAGAAGAGAGAAGCCAAGCCGCCCACACTAAGGAGAGCAGGTAAGAACCTGCCTTCCCTTCTGCCAGCATTTCCAGCTCTGAAGGAGCTCTGCTCAGGGCTCACAGTTTGTTTTTTTTTCTTAAAAACTATCAGAACTGTGAGAGCTTGGAGCTATTTTGAGTGTACTCACAGACAGGGAAAAAGCAGAGGTTCTGTCTGTTGGCTTTGTGTGGACTGGGAGCACAGGTTTCTGCAGTCCTGATGTGCTGGCACACAACTTCTCCTGCTGCACTGTGGGGGTAACAAGGAGGCTACAAGGCTGTTGCTTTGCAGAAGGAAAGCACAGAAATGAGACACAGTTGAGCAGCCATTGTCACTGTTAACGGCAAAGAGAGAGAAATACTCAGCATGACATAGGGAGATCACAAGAGCAGCCTCCTTGCTAAGCAGGCACCCAAATTTCCTGCAGGCTGTCTTCCTTCATCGGTGGTACAATGCAGTGACTGCCACTCATGGTTCATGTGTTCCTTCCTTCCACCAGCAGATCTGAGCCACTGTACTTCACTGAAGTGCTTCCCCTACAATAGTCTCCCAGTGCAGCCTTAGAGAGGCCTCTGTTTCCAACACAATCTCCTGACCTCACCTAGTTTTCCTGCTTTCTAGGAGCTCTTGCCCTGACTTCCTTGGCAGGAGCTCACCTCATTTCTCATATCTATCTGTGGCCCAATCTCCCTGCCACCTCTTCACCCCTGCTTCCTCCATACCTTTTCTTCCTCCCTTCATATTTTCCCCTTCCTCTCTTCTAACAAAGGACAACAAGCAAAAACAAAGAAAACAAGAAGACCTAATAGCACTTTCATAAAACATGTCTTAGGACAATTCTTTCTCTAGTCCTCTTCTTGTGATTCCTGTTTTCATAATTCTTACTATGTCAAAAATTTTAGCAAAATCTAGTGCTTGTGACTGAGCACTTATAATTCCCTGAATTCACTCTCAGTCATTGTGAAGATCAGAGAGCCTAGTGTCGGGTACCTGCCTGTGCCCCTCCAAATCCCTGCAAGTCCCCTACTTCTGGGCACCCACACCCATGGTCAGCTGTTTACATACAATTTGCAGAAGCAGCGTGTTGCTTGCCCTTCTGGGAAGGCAGGGTGAGAAATGCTGTGTATCCTATTCCAGTGAAATGAGCATAGCCCCTAGCGGTGGAAGGAAGATCACATTTCAAAATCCCTGAAAATTGTCCAAAAGGCATACAGCAAGCTGTGAACCATGTATTCAGGAAGGGCTTTATTCATTACAATAATGAACGAATGGGCAGTATTTGATTTGTTATATATACAAAGAATGGAAGAAAATTCTTTAAATACTATCATGCATTCCATTTATTGTCTCTGTAAACTTTTGTTTGTTTATTAATCTGAATCCAAAAAGAAACTTTCTACAATAAGTTCAGTGGAAGCTTTGGGTTGTGAAAGCAGGTAAATATTGATGTAAAACAATTGTTATGACTTTTTTGAAATTGAACTGTTTGAATGACTTGCAGGACAGCTGAGTAGACCAAGTGCCTGCTTAGGCAAGCACAGGGACAGACCACCCCCAGGCCACCAAGTCCAGGCATAGTGGCACACTCCTGTAATTCTAGCATTGAGGAGGCTGAAAACAGGAAGAGCTCTACGGATCCAGGCTGCATAATGAAACCATGTACCAAATACATATATATATATATATATATATATATATATAGAGAGAGAGAGAGAGAGAGAGAGAGAGAGAGATGCACACAGTACTTGTTTGTTTGTTCACGCAGGGGAATTTCATCAATCCAGTTTCTCAGCACTAATACTGCAAGTTCTGCCTCTTTCCACATGTGCCCTTGTAACCAGAGGACTACTCACAGGACATGGCCTCTGAGACCTACATGCCAGGCCCTCTGTGCCTCATTGAAAATGTGAAAGGACAGCTGAAGGTGAATCAGGAAGCTCTGGAGATCCTGTCGGCCATCTCCCAGCCCGTCGTGGTCGTGGCCATCGTGGGCCTGTACCGCACAGGCAAATCCTACCTGATGAACAAGCTGGCTGGGAAGAAAAAGGGTGAGTGCTGCCAGCAGGGCTCTGCGGATCCCTGACCACCCCCACTGCCAGCATCCTGCATGGGGGTGGGGAGGGGAGATGATCCCAGGAGGTTTTGCCAGCTAATCTGCCACTAATGAGATTATCAACTTCATTTCACTGGGCTCTAGGGGATGAGAGTGGGTTTACCAGCTCTCCCTGGCATGCCTTAGCTTCCCCTTGGAAAGCATAAATCACTCTTTTCCTAATCATTTCTTTGTTATTGTTATTATTGTTTATTATTATTTATATGAATATTAATTTGCATGATAGTAAACTCTCAGGTTCTTATGAAGATGTTCATATAGTAAGAACCAGTTCCCACTGTCTTTTAAAAATATAAAAGTTTCATTCATATTACATTTTTTCTGTTGCTTAATATTTACATAATACACATTTTGTATCATTCCTACGTGATCAGTTTCTGGCACTAAGTAAGATCACACATTTGTGCAGTCACCACTTGCGTCCTTTCCAGATCACCCTCCTCCTCCCCAAGAGGAGCTCTGCCTCCTTTGACCAACTCCCTGTGCACCATCCCCACCACGATCTAGGTCCTTGCTCTAAGAATTTGATTGTTTTCCACACAGCATGCTTGTGGGATCCGAAATTGTGTGCTTCTGTGACTGTTGTTTTTTGACTTAGTGGGATGTCTTTGGGTTTCCCCGGTGTCACATTTGTCAAAATTTTCTTTCTCTTAATGCTGCATGATGTTTGAAAACTGCATACAAATTTCTCCATCTATTCCTTTAAATGGACAGTAGCTTTATTTCACATTTCTGCTTTAGGAACAATATTGATGGGCACATGCATGTGAAGTGGCTGATTCAAGTCCACACCTGAAGTGTCTCTGAGTGCACCAAGGGTCATGGTGCTGGGTCACACAGTAATTAATTTAATTTCTTAAGTAATCACTATCCACTCTTCAGCTTGCCTGCACCATTTTATGTTCCCATCAAAAGTGCACAAATGTACTAATTGTCCATACTCTGCAGTTATTTGGGGTTTTTTTCCGTTTGGTTTTGCTCATTTCATTTTTGTGATAGTGGATGGGTACAAAATAGTATTACGTGGTTTCCACTTAGAGTTCCCTGAATAACTAATAATGTTAAACATCTTTCCCTGTGCTGCATGGCCATTCAAATATCATCTTTATACAAATGCCTACTCATGTAATATTTCATTTTTTAAGTCTGGTTATTTATGCAACATTGGAGGAACGGGATATATTGCAAATATCAACCCTTTATCAGGTACATGTCTGTCAAATATTCTCTCCAGTTCCATAGTTCCACATATTGCATTTTTCTCTATTGTGAAGGTAAAATTTGATGGAGAAATTTTTCAATTTTGAAGAAATCTAAGAAGCTGTATTTTTTATTTGTTGTCTATGCTTTTACTTTTCTTTCCAATTTCGGTACCTTGCATTTCCTGCTCTTGCCTAATTACATTGGATACAACTTTCAGATCACCATTCAATTCAAGCAGGCCTTTCTCCTTTTTCTTACTTCTGATCCTAGAGGAAAATTTCAGTTTTTGCCACTGGCTATGATGTTGCCTATGAAGTTTCATGGGTGACCATTATTGAGCAGAAGTGGTTTACTTCTATTCCAAGTTTCTTGAGTGTTTGTCAGTACTGGAGATAAAACCCTGCCAGGATTAAACTGCATTCCTACATCAGCAGCCTTTTTGTTGTTGTTGTTCGGTACTGAAGATTGAACCTAAACTCTCAAGCACACTTGCAAAGATCTCTATATTTGAACTACTCATCCAAGCCTTTGTGAAATTTTAATTTGAAACCAACTTCCAATAGGCTTATGAGGATGACCTTAAGGTGGTAATTCTCCTGCCTCAGCCTCCTCTGCAATTAGGATTAAAGAATGGTACCAGTGTGCTGACATGGTGAATGGTTTTCTTATCATGAAACTGCTCAATATTTTTCTTTTGTCAGATAACAATTTCCATTGATTGCCTCATGGTAAGTATGGTCATTGCTGCCTGAGGTTTTGGTTCTCATCTCCTCTGTGCTCAGCAGGCTTCTCTTTGGGGGCCACAGTGCAGTCTCACACCAAAGGAGTCTGGATGTGGTGCGTGCCTCACCCCAAGGACTCGAAGCGTGCGCTAGTCCTGCTGGACACCGAGGGCCTGGGAGATGTTGAGAAAGTAAGGATGGATGGTTCCAGTTTGGATGAGCTCCTCATCTGAGAAAATTCACTACAATAAGCAGGGGTGGTTTTTTTTGTTTGTTTGTGTTTAAACATATTATATGTTTTCATTTGTTCTTTACTTTGCAGAGACTCAGTTTATCAGGCAGAAATCAGAAACATATTTATAAGTCAGAATCCTTGCAGAAAAGCAACATGGTTAATATGATGTTCAGAGTATCAGCCACAATCTATAAACAAAGCAAATGATCCTATATGGAAAAAGAAAGCACAAATATACTCAGTGTCAAGAGTCTTATCCTACAGCAGACTTTAAGGAGTTGGGTGTTGAAGCCTTGTGACTTTATATTTCAATTAGAAATCTAGTTCTAGCTTGGTGCACTTAGTAAGTAATTTATCTTCCATTAGCTTCAGCTTTCTTGTATGTCAAATACATGTGACATCATTACATATACTGCCTACTATTCTGTTAAACATCTAATAAATGAGAAACATTATGGCATGTAATAATTGGTATAAAAGAGCTACAAGTACTATAAATGCACATTTATTTGTTTAATTAAATATTTATTTATTTAAGCAGTCGAAGGGATTGCAAAGTTTTGCACATTAACATTGGCTTATGTCCCTAACCCCTTATTTATTTATCATTTATCTTGAGGAAGGGTCTCACTCAATTTCATAGGCTGTCATTGAACTCATTCACCTGTCTCTGTCTTGCATGCAGGTGGCATTACAATCAGGCACCACACAATCAGGGTCTATGTGTCCTACAAATATATTTTGCTATTAAAATTGAGAAATGCTTAAATTTAAACTTTCTGTGAGACCTAAGAATCTAGCTGTGCTTCCTTTTTGCCTGGCTCCAGGCACCTATACGGTGGGGCAGTGAAGGAAGGCAGACTCTCCTGGCTCCTGCATCTCTAGGCTATCAGTTATTAATTCTCAGAACACTACAGTTCTGCTCTGCAAAGGTATAGAGTAACTGTTTGATGTCTCCATATAATACCAGATAATGGAAAATGAGAATCCAGAGGAAACTTTCCCCAGCACTGACTTAACAGTGAATTTGGTAGACATCCTACAGAAGACATGGAAGAGGAACAAGCATTTAAAACAATGAGAAATACCAAGGAGATGATTGACTTGCTATTATCACTGCACAATATATTCCCAAATATTGGGCAGGATCTAATATTGGCAAAGGAGGTAGCAGATGATACAAATCAATCATAAATCAGGAACTTTTATGAAAACTGATGAGCCTTTAGGAGGATCCAAGGATCAGATCATTAACATTAGAGAAACACAGAACCAGGTACAGAATGCACAATGTTGGCTACAGGACGGTGTGCAGCTGTTTGCAGGTGTTGAAGGATTCTAATGCAAGAGATTTTTTCTTTCTTACAGTATGAGGCAGTATTCTGGAAAGTTTTCCTAAGATAGTGAAGAACTTGAAGGAGTCCTCTGTATTTTTTTATTTTAATCTGCTTCTGTTTAAAAAGCCAGCCTTTAGGGGCAAAACTATACATTTATATAAATAAGATGGGTAATGCAATGGTCCTAAGAATCTCCATAAGGTTTTTGAACATAGCAGTTAATGGGTTGAATTCTTACCCCAACTAAAACTATATGCTGAAATCTGTGAGCTAAGCAACTAAACTGAAGACAGCAATATGTAATACTAAAAATATGCTTAACAAGTGCCTGAGTTCAATCCCTGGTTCTGCCAAAATAAATAAATAAATAAATAAATAAATAAATAAATAAATCCATGCTTAAAACACATGTCATTTTAGTCTTCCAAATGATTACTCTTTCTAATGTCATATCAATTATTTCTATACTCTCTTTTTAAAAAAATGATTGTAAAAAATAAAGAGGTAGTAAAAGAAAACAAGAAACAAGGAAAAAAAAAGTCATAGGATTGTTTTACTACAATTTTGTATATGGATTGATTTCTAAATTTCTGTATAAAAATGTGTAATTTTTTTACATTCTATAGAGATTTAATCTTTAGAATAACCATTGTTGGAAAACAGCAGTCCCATGTTATGTCTAATGTGTTTGATATTCAGACAAATAGTGATGTTAAACACAACTGCATGGGTTACAGGGTAATAATATCATTAAGCATCTGTGCTGGATGTTTAACAACTAAAGTTTGCTGTCCAAAACTTAGAAAAATAGAGGGGCTACAAGGATAGCCAATATTTTGGCCCTAGCCCTTCAAGGTCAGTGAGGACTCAGGACATAAAAGAACTTCTGCTGTGATGTCATATAACTCAGTGATGTCAAATTTTCTAATCAAGGAAATTTTGGGATCACAGAGGAAAGTGATCAACAATGTATAGTGTGCCTAAGGAGAGTCACCTAGAGAGAAAAATTTCTCTCAGGCTATCACAGAAAGCAAACTAGTCAACCAATGGCCATGACTCATCCACATGGCTGACACTAACAAAAGATCTACAGGGTGCTGTATATGGTTTCAGGCTAAATCCTGAAAGGACATGACTGACCTTATCAGATACGAAAGTTACATTTTTAGTTATAAGGCCTTGCTTTAACTGGGTCTTAAACATCCAACAGAAAAGTATAAATATGAGGTATAAAAAGGAATGCCATATTAATATGCTGAACTATAAAAGACTCAAGTAAACAACTTCTGACAATGGACAGTTCTACTGATAACACACTCATATTATGGACTATTAGACTATATTGGGTTATTTTGCTGAATTCAAGTGCCTCCAATCTTTAGACTGGCTTCAAGTATGAAAACAGTTTTTGAAGACTTCCCCAAATACAATTTCTCTAACTGAAATGGAACACCCATCTCTGAAAAACAAACTGAAAAGAGGGAACATGTTGGGAGCCATGAAGCTACAAAATCAATCAAATATGTGTAGGTGTAACTTGGCCTAGTGCCTAAAGCAAACAAGCTATCTCACTCCTGAGATGAGCATTCTTTCTGGTTAAGGTTAGCTATCAGTTGCTAGTGTCATGTGCTACTAACTTCACAAAAGTGTAAATAAAGGACTATTCTGTTGTGGAAAAAAAAGAAAAAATGTATAGATAAATATATGTACACACAAGAGAGATAGGATAGATGTACACCTGCTTTCTCTTACTTAATTGAGAATAAAATTTGTGCTAAGTTGTTTAGACAATGTATCATGTCTGTATCTTATCCTCTGAATAACTACTATGAAGACAATATGAAACATAGTAATTATTGTAACTGTCCTACTAGCCTGTTTTGAAACTCTTTCATTGCTATTTTATCTTCTTTTCTCATTACAATGAATGAATAAAATAAAAAAATAAATGATACAGAATTACATTAAACAAAATGATAGGAATTCAACAACAGTTGTATTGCATATTGTTGTATTCAAATTAGTTGTTCATAGTTCCAGATATAAGCATGCAATTTTGATCAAGAAAAGTTATTACAAATATAAAAAGAAATGAAACCAAAAATAAAATAAAAAGCCAACCTTCCTCTGCTTCTTAGGTGTTCTGCATTTCAGATGTAGAGAAATCTTTGATTTCACCTGATGTAATATTTAAGTTCCTCACAAACAGGGAAGGGACAGACATGCAAAACCCAAAATTGAAATTTTAAAACAAAACAGAGTGGATTTTATTGTGCATTCATTGCTGGTGGTTTAAAAACTTTCTACCATGTGACCATTGTAAAGACATTGCTTTGTGTGGTAACTGCAAACAGTTGAGGATGGAACAGGGAGGAAAGTGACAGTAATCCACATGTCCCTGACAGCTGTTCAAAGCAGTATGCAGAATGCTGTGCAATTTCCTAAGAAGCATTTTATGATTTTTATTATAAATCTAGGGAACTAAAAAGAAATACTATGAACATTCACTATTGTTCACTTAGCTGACAATAATCATAAGAGAAACTGGAGAGTAAAAAGTATAAATCAAATATTAGTCAAAAAATATTCAAAATTTGACCTTATAGATGTTTTAGTTCAATTTAGGTTTCTATGCAATTACTCTCAAAACTCTAATTGCACAATGATCCATTTGCCCCTGCCTATCTGCAGCTTGACACAAGAATAAAACATTCTTCAGGCCTAAATGTGTTCTGCCTTCCAGGGTGACAATCAGAAAGACTCCTCGATCTTCGCCCTAGCGATTCTGCTGAGTAGCACCTTTGTGTATAACAGCATGGGAGCCATCAGCCAGCAGGCCATGGACCAACTGCAGTATCCTTTATGTGGTCCAGGAGGAGAGACCTGTGGGAGTAAACCAGCCCCACAGCTCTAAACCATGGTACACCCAACCAGTAAGAGAAGACAGAAGCAGTAATATAGGAAACATTATCCACCTATTAAAGCAATGACACTTAGGCTAAGGACAAACATAAAATAAAAGTTTGTGGATTTGTCAAACTAATATGGGGTGAAGGGTCTTGTTGGTTTTTCCAGTTTTCCTTAGCGCCTCAGCTATGTGACTGAACTGACAGATCAAATCAGAGCAAAATCCTCACCCAACACTAGTGAAGTAGAAGATTCACCTGACTTTGTGAGCTTCTTCCCAGACTTTGTGTGGACCCTGAGAGATTTCTCCCTGGTATTAGAAATAGATGGAGAGTCCATCTCTCCAGATGCCTACCTGGAGAATTCCCTGAAGCTAATGCAAGGTAATATGGATGTGCAATTGGTAAAAGGGAGCATCAAAATACTAGGAATTTTTAATTAATTCTTTTTGAATTATAGTTTTGTTTTTTTTGTATATTTTGAGCTTTCTATTCTAAATAAATACACCTGGAAATCAATGTTTGATATCAGAATCAATAGATTGAATTTTAAGATAATTTCTCTCATGTTCAAAGACAAGTTTCTATCTTTCACAGTTGCTATGCTTAGTTTAAATTTATCTTGGTGTTTAGCATTTTTGTTTCCACATTTATCCAAAGGATGGCCAAGGTGCAGGGGCCAGGGTTCACTCCATGGGCCTGCCATGCTGGCCCTGCACCAAGGGCAAGCTGAGAAAGCAATTAAGACTGAGTCTGGTGGCACAATCCTGTAATCCTAGCTCTTGGGAGGCTGTAAAAAGATGGATCAATATAAATTTGGTCTAATAATGAGACACTGAACACTGTGTAGACCCTTCCCTAACATATAAAAAAAAAAAGGTTGGCAAGTGCAATTAATGTATACTTGAACAAAATAGATTAAAGCAGGTTGTATCCTCAGTGTAGTAGCCCAAATTTTGGAAAACAATGGCCCAAAAACAAATGCTAGCTAATGAGACCCCATGTTCTGTCTTGAAATAGATGCTGTTAGGAAATGTTGAGCTCTATCATTTACATACTGCCTACAGGTACTGCCAGGCTAAGGCAATGAGTTGAGTGTAGAGGAGAGAGGCTAAAAATATGGACTATTTGAACATTTGCAAAATTCCTACAGTTGAAAAACTCCTTTTTAATCTTCTTGCAGGTACTGGTGAGAAAGTTAAAAATTATAATCTCCCCCGACTCTGCATCCGCAAGTTCTTCCCAAAGAAGAAATGCTTTGTCTTCGATAGATCCGCTCATCGAAAGAAGCTGGCCCAGCTGGAGACACTGCATGAGGATGAGCTGGACCCGAAATTCATGGAACAAGTTGCAGAATTCTGCTCTTACATCTTCAGTTCTTCCAGGACTAAAACTCTACTGGGAGGCATCCAGGTCAACGGACCTCGTGAGTACCCTTCCCGTTAGCTTCACTCATTCCTGAGACTAAGGAACAAGAAGAAGAAGAAAAAAATCTAGTTTCTGGTTTCAGTTTGCATATGTACTAATCTTCCAAAGAAGTATAAATGGCCTCAACTTTTCTAATACATTTTGTTAATTACATTGCTAGAGGGGAAAAGAGAAAAAGCCTACAGGAAAAAGTTTATTGCTTTAAAATTCAATAAGTAAACCAGAGTAGCAGTCTGCATTACGGTAGCCATTAGAAAAATATGGTTATTTAAATTTTAAATTAAATTGATTTGAATGGGGTCGGAGAGATAGCTCAATACAATAAGCACTTGCCTGGCAAGTGCAAGGGCCTGAGTTCAATCCCCCATTCTGCCAAAAAAAAAATTAATTTAATTTTAAAAAATAAAACATTTCATGACTATATTCCAAGAACACATATCCTCTGGTGCCTAATGTCTACTGTATTCTTTTGAATAATGCTGTTCTTTTCAATAAACCAAAGGGCAACAGTTTTTGATTGGGATAGTATTTCCTGTTCTATCAATAGTGATCAAATGCTTGCTGTTATCAAAGATGATAACAGAGATATTAATAAAAAATTGATTTCCAGTCCTAATGGTCCATAGAGTTAAACTGGGTGTAAAAAATCTAATAAACAGTCCTATGTAGTATATATCCATAAATCTCAGTCTTTAGAGTTCACACATGTCATCAGGGGTCTCTTCATGAGGAACGTCAAAATAGGTAGTTCTGAGAAGAGCCAGAGGTATTGTATTTCTACTGAATTACCAAGCACATCGGTAAGTATGCCTATGACATTTTGAGACAAATAGGGGGAAACTGACAAGCTCAGAATTACAAACCATGGAGACCGTTTTCCACTCAGCTTGTAACACATTATTGCAACCTGTTCTCCATATGCAGGTCTAGAGACCCTGGTGCAGACCTACGTCAGTGCCATCAGCAGTGGGGATCTGCCCTGCATGGAGAATGCAGTCCTGGCCCTGGCCCAGATAGAGAACACAGCTGCAGTGCAGAAGGCCTTGGCGCACTATGACCAGCAGATGGGCCAGAAGGTGCAGCTGCCCACAGACACCCTGCAGGAGCTGCTAGACCTGCACAGGGCCTGTGAGAGGGAGGCCATCAAGATCTTCATGAAGCATTCCTTCAAAGATGTTGAGCACGTGTTTCAAAAGTCATTGACCGTTCGTAAATTTTTATCTCAAGATAATATTGATTAGGATTAGAGAAGGCAAAGTACTACAAGAAAATGAAATAAGTATTCGTTTGGAGCAAGGAATTTATCATAGATTTCAAAATGATATGAGCTTCTAATGGATAATCATAATATGAAGAGGAAACAATTGTATTATTATGGACTGAAAGTTTCAAAACATTTTACTTTCACGATTAGCTATTATAACTAAATTCATATCATTACTGATAATATGATTACTAAGCAGAACCTCTAATCAATTATGTGTACACTATTACCCTGTTCAACAGTCAAGAAATGCAAACAAAATATTATTCTATGTTATGTACTGAAGGCCTATTTTGAGGTCCATTTATTCCATGCGATCATTGCGGTAAGATGAAATATTTAAAGGTTACTTCTAAAATATGGCATAATGCTAACAGTCTCTGCTCAGAAATTGAACTTCAGTTAAGTTCAAGCTTACAAAGAAGCTTTATTAAAAAGTTTGGGCCATATTATTTTTGAGAAGTGTCCTCAGAAACCCATACTATGAAAAGTTTTATCTCACTGGCTCTTCATTTTATTTCTTATTTTTGCATTAAAGACCCAGCTAGAAGAGAAGTGTGATAACTTCTGTAAACAGAATAAGCAAGCATCATCAGACCATTGCTCAGCTTTACTGAAGCGTATTTTCAGTCCCCTAGAAGAAGAAGTGAAGCAAGGAATTTACTCAAAACCAGGGGGCTACCGTCTCTTTCTTCAGAAGGTAAAAGACCTGAAGAAAAAGTACTATGACGAACCCAAGAAGGGGACACAGGTGAGCCATTCATCTGTGCCATTCTGCCAGTGTCCACATCAGTGCAACCAACCATGGTGGCTCAGAGATGTGCCTGCTCTACACTGCATTCACACTGTCAGTCAGTGACACCCAGGAGAAGCCTATTGTGCTAGTTCTGCCCTAGGTGCTGCTCAGAGAGAGCACACCCAGCTAACGATGGACTTGAATTCTTTTTCACTGTCTGTTACCTTCTAGGTCCACATTTCCTTCATTTTTCATTCCTTCCACTTCTCTAATCTGCTGTCTCTGTGAAAGTTTCATTCTTTAGCATACTCAGCCTGTAGAGACCACAGCACTTTAGTTTTAAACTTAGCATCTTAAGTCTCTCCCCACAAACTTGCTATAAAGGACGTTGACTCTTGGGGCACAGGGTGGGGTTTAACTGGGCTGCCTGAAGCACAAGTCCCTTCTTCTTCTTCTTTCTTCTTCTTCTTCTTCTTCTTCTTCTTCTTCTTCTTCTTCTTCTTCTTCTTCTTCTTCTTCTTCTTCTTCTTCTTCTCC
>NW_004524650.1:12668149-12682169 GCF_000260255.1 Octodon degus | reverse complement strand
CTTCTTCTTCTTCTTCTTCTTCTTCTCCTTTTTTGTACTTTTCACGGAAGAGTCTACAGGGTGTTCAAGGTCTCACTACTAGATCAGACTCCTACTGATTCTCTTTTTTACAGCTTCCCAAGGTCTAGGATTACAGGCACTGGCCACCATGCCCAGTCTCAATCGACATTTCAGCATGCCCCTGAGTCAGGGCCTGCATGGCAGGCCTAGGGATTGAAACCCCAGCCCCTGAACCTGCTTACACGAGCTTTAATCCAATGAGCTATTTGGCCAGCCCCACAATCCCATTCTTGTGAACAGAGATTCTTGGACACCAGAAATCCTAGAACTAGCAGTAGCCATTCCTAGAGGGAAACATGGTAGATGAAACACAGAAATGAATGCTTACAGTCACTTCCTACCGATAACCCTGTGTTCTCTGGTTTGGAAGGCTAATGAGGTTCTACAAAAATACATGGAGTCAAAGAAAGACATGACTAATGCCATTCTTCGGACAAATCAGATTCTCTCAAAGAAAGAAAAGGAGATTGAAGGTGAGGAGTCAGTCAACAGGCTACTTGATCTTACAAGTGCTGAAGTTTAAATAATTTAAGTAAATCTGATATTTTTAAATTTGATCAAGAAGAGCAAAGGTGTATTTTATTTTCCAATGTGATCAGCAGCCACAATACATAAACATGTGAAGGAGGAGGAGGCAAGGCCATATAGTAACAAACAGATCTCTCATTCCTTTCAGTGCAACGTGTGAAAGCCAAATCTGCAGAGGCTGCCTCAAAAATGCTGGAGGAAATGCAAAGGAAGACTCAGAAGACGTTGGAGCAGAAAGAGAAGCATCATCAGGAGCATGTCAGACAGTTGAACATGAAGATGCAGCAGGACAGGGTGCAGATGCTCAAAGAGCACCAGGTGACTCTGGCTCTCAAACTCCAGGTAGTCAGCTGCACCACCTGGAACTTTCTGTTTTGCCTTTTTCTCTCCATTCTCCCTGATCACAAACATGGGCAAGGAGACCATGAATCCCTGCAAAGCACTTTCTGCATACTGACTCCTGTGCACCTGCTCGACCTCTCTCCTGTCCCTGTTCAATCATTGTCTTCCCTTGCAGCACTGCCCCATCAGTGAGCATGTCCTTCCTTCATGGCATCCTGAAAATGTTTTATCTGCTGTATCTCTTGCATAGGAATATGGAAAAGGACTTCTTCCTTCTTACAAGAAACATGGTTCAGAAAAGCTTTCTTTACATCACCCAGGTGATGAAGTGTCTATCTTTACAACATCATCTTTTCTTCTGTCCAGTCTGTTATGATGTTAACGCTACAGGAATCATCCTGAGCAAAATCTCTTCAAACTTCACACCACTCCTGCCTGTTTTCTTTCCTTGGTACCATTTTCTGTTCCCTTGGGAATACTGTACAGAAATCCTCTGGGACTCTGATTGGCTTGTCTGTCACATCACTTCTGTGCAAGGCTCTGGGGGCTCAGCTCAAATGTCCTAAAGTGAGATAAGACACTTTGTTTAATTTGAGACTATTTTATTTCTGTGTTATATATACACATTACTCGAGACCTTGCCAGAACTTTGAGTCTGACCCCAACTATCTGGATTCATTTTGCCATTTGCCATGGAAAGTATAGGAACACCAATGAAATTGGGAATATGAGTTTATTGACAAGTTGGATGAGGTAGGACAGTTGGCCAGAATTCCTCCAATATACAGAAGTGCTTTAATTTATAACAGGGACGGAACAAAAGCCAAAGTGAAGTTAGATTCAACTATTTAATGGGGTGCCAAGGGCTCAGAATAATGGTGGAAATCAAGTTCTACAAAAGCCTTCTTGGTGCCAGAATTGGAAAAGAGGGAGCTGAAGAAATAACTTAATGATAACATTCTAATTTTGAAAGAACATCTCAAGATCCCCTTTCAATATCCCTGTTGTCTGGTTTCCCTCTACTTTTTTAATGTATTTGTTACAGAGTCTACAGAGTTTCACTATGTAGTTTGGACTCATAGTGATTCCCTGTTTTCAGCCTCCCAAATTCTGGGATTACAGGAGTGGAATACCATGCACAGTCTTGATCTCCATCTGAGAATGACCGAAGGGGGTGGGGGCTGCTTTTCCAGCTATTGTGCTTTCCCTCTGCCTTGAGGGATTTGGGCAACCAGGTTGACTTATCAGGCTTTAAGGTCTGCACTGCTTAGTATGAAACAGAAAGAGGCAGTGGCACCTGCCAGACAGGCTGCAAAAACCTCTCCCAAGCACATTTTCAAAGACACTTAACTGAAGCCCACTTTGAGGTGTTATTGCAGTTTATAGCACAGTAGGGTCACAAAACTATACTTTAAATCAATCTCTCAACAAAGTTCAGGAAATGCTTTTAAAAATACTTTGAATTAGAAAAATTTAATAAATTAAATATCATCAAAAGAGAGGAAATGTGCTCTGCAAAAAACACCAATAAAGTTATATATAAGATGTACCACAAGCAGAAAGAAAATATTTTCAAGTCACATATATACAGGAAATGTAAAGACTCTGCAGATTCACAGTAAGAAAACAAACAAATAAAATCCCAGTTGAGAAATGGATTAAAGGATTAAGAAGTCATTTACTAAAGGAAACACTTGGTGTCAGATAAGTACATCACTGGCCATTAGTAAAATGCAACGTAAAATACTGCTAGGAAACAGGGACCTATCTACTAGAATAGGGGTATACTGGTTAAAATTATTTCCCCTACAGCTAGAGGATCTACACCCTCAATCTGAATCCCTTGCTCCAATGACAATTGCTTAGGGAAATCTCCCAGGACCCCTTTGTAATGTTGTTACGCCTTTCCAAAGCGCATTATCAATCCTTGGCCTTTTACATGCTCCCCACCACCTTAACATATGACTCTCAAAACCCTTTTTTACCTAATTTGTACTTGTAGAGCCACTCTCTGCTTGCTGGGAAGTGAATGAAGATAAGAGTGTTATCTATCTGTTGGTGACTACCTTACAGTGAACACCCCGTACATGTTGGTCTTATATTCTGTCCATCCCATGTGAATATTTTGCCCCATGGATCAGCCTAAATATCACACCATTGTTTGGTGACCTCATTTCTTCTCATACCCTGCATAGCATAGCCATCAATACAAAGGAAATTTTTACTCTCTACTTACACTTCCTGTTTAGATTTTAATCAATTCCTGAAAATAGTCGTTCTTGTTTTCTCTTCTTCATGTTACTCTCTGATGCTGCTTACCCTGGAATTCCTTTTCTAGACTTCCTATCTTCTTACCCACATGTCTCCTGTGAATCAGGGCTTCATCAATCATAAGCAGAAAATTTGAGCAACCAAAGAATCCCTGACTTCCTATCTGGTTATAATTACTTTAGTGTGAAACTCCAGTACTTAGGTTGTTTATTGGAGGTCTCTCTACTTTTCCTAATGTAGGCACTTATATCTATGAACATTTTTACATCTGCTTTCATTATATCTCATAGGTTTTGCTGTGTTAGATTCACATTATCCTCTTAATGGGACTATCAAATTTTTTCCCTGACTTTTTCCATGGCCTAGTGATTATTCAAGTGTATATTCCATCTTCATGTGTTTTGGTAGTTTCTATTGTTTCTTTACTGTTTTCTAGTTTTTTCCATCATCACCTGATAACATATAGACATTTATTACAATTCTTTGGTGTTGGAACATGCTTTCAGGTCTAAACTATGGTTTATATTGGACAAGTTCAGTGAAGTGTAGAGAAGAATGCGTACTCTGCTATCATTGGATGAGATACACTATAGCAATAATTAAATACTTTTTTTTCTATGTGGTAGATAGGTTGATAGATCTGTATTAATTTTTGGTGTGATTTACTTCTCTGTTTGTGCACTTGGGATAGTGAAATCCTCCACAGTATTTATATTAACATCTTTCTGCCCCTTCTGGTCAAGGACTTGTTGCTTTACTGAATTAGATGCACCAATATTCAGTGTGTGCATATTTATAATTGCTAAATCTACCTGGAGAATTGTTCCATGTACATTTTCCAGTGACCTTTTCCTCTTTTGACCAGCTTTTGTCAGAAGCTACTCATATTCCACTTGACTTTTTAGGCACAAGACAAGCTGTTAAAGGAAGGACTCCAAAATGAGAGCAAAAAACTTCATAAGGAGATAAATGACATCAAAGACAAAATGAAAAAAAAAAAAAAAAGTCCATAGTGGATGTGTCATACTCTAAAGGCCAAATGAAACCAGCTTGCCAGTCACCCTTACCTATTCAGTGCACAAATAAAACATCTTTAGATTTGGAACAAGCATCCCTTCAGTTAATGCTACTTAAGTCTTATAACCACAAAGCCTGCAAAAATGTGGAATACAATGCTTGAAGTCAGCTTCATCTTCCTTAAATGAAATAAGTTTTACACCAAGATTGATTTTACCTCTTTAGTATTTTGAAAAATATGAGGCTTCAATGTGCTATTTTTATATGTGCATTAGCTTGTTTTCATAGTTCAAGACCTGCATTATTCTTGATTACACCTCACTCATCATCTTATGTGCTCCTTCCATTATCTTAAAAGAGTGACTGTAAGTGTGATGTTGTCTTTCCAAATGTGCACCTCCTTCTCCTGGACATTTGCTTGTCCCTGTCCTCTGGCTGAGCCTGAAAGTCTTGTTGGTCCACCAAAGTAGGAGTAGAAGAGATGTATGCACATCCAAGCAGGAGACTTTAAGGGCTTTTTCTCTTAAGATGGGCAGGAATTTGAGTAGAAATTATTGTGGGTAGTCTTTCAAAATCCTAATTTTTGATTCTTTTGTGTAAATGTAAAGAAGTTGGATAGGTGAATCATGCAGTCCTTCTCTTTAAAGTTTTTCAAAAGGACCTTCATGTTTTTCCAGAGAAGCTATACAGTTTGACATTCTGAACAGCAGTGCACAAAGGTTTCAGTTTCTACTATATCCTTGTATTTTTACTTTGTTTTTTAAATCATAATCCAGTTGAATGAGATGCTATGGCATTTTTATAATTTGAATTTCCTTGATTATGATACATAAAGTTAATATTTTAGGCCATAAGGTAGATAAAAATACTATCAATAGCCATTGTTATAATTTGCATTTCCTTGATGATAATGAATAAAGATGTGTCTTTTTGACACTTCTGTCTTTGAGAAAAATATGTATTCAAGGCTGTTTTTAATCAGATTGTTAGTGCTTTTCTGTATTGTGTTGCAGGACTCTCATATGTTTGAATATTGTTTAGATTGTGAGTGAATATTGCCCTTGTTCAGTTGGCTGCCTACTCACTGTATTGACTGCCTACTTTGCTGTGCTGACTTTGTTAGATTGTACGCAGTCATTTTTTTATCATTTAATGTCATCATATCTGAGAAAGCACAGAATACAATAATAACATTTTTAGTGCATTTTATTATTAAGAAGGTTTTCCCTAGCTTATGACTCAGAAGGTGCCAGCATTCTCATCTGGTGGTGATCTTATTGTTGGAAGATTCCCAAAATGGCACTCTGCCCCAGATGACAGAGACGGGGAGTGTGCCTGTTCATTGGGCTGTCTTTTTCTCTCCCTTTTGTGAGCCAAGAGGTATAATCACTGAGGCCCCACACTTATCATTTTCATTAAAGATCATAAAAAGCTCCTGTCTCTAAACACTATGGTCAGATGCTGTTTCTCTTCTCTCAATACCTTGCAGAGGGATAAAATTTCAACATAAGAAGCAGTGCCAGCCACTTAAGCTATATCCAATCAAAACAGCTGTCACAAAGCTATTCTGTCCTTCATTCTAGCAATTTTACAGGATTAGATCTAAGGTTTAAATCTTACATCCCCTTTGAATTCATTTTGTGTATGGTATACTATGTGTCTACTTTCATTCTGTTGAGTGAAAAATCCATGCTACTAATAACCTTTAGTGAACAAATTGTTCTTTATTCATTATATATTCTTGTAATTTGTTCAGATGACCATCAACTTTGTATGTGGCATTTTGTTTCTGTGCTTTCTCTACCACTGGCCCTTATAAATCATATTGTTCAGATTAATATAGCTTTAAAATATGTATCAAAATCAACAAATGTGATATCAAGTTTTGTGTTTCCAGAAGATAATGTGACTAATCAGAGTCCTTTGAGTATATAAGATAGATATAAAAATATATGTAACCCATATATATATATATATATATATATATATATATACACATATATATGTCTTTATTCAACTTCATAAAGTTATACTCTAATTCACTTTCTAAGATATATATATATATTAATATTATATATATAGATAGATAGATAGATTATAATATATTATTGTTCCTCCCACTTGCAGCCAGTGTCCAGGCCTGGCACCCCAGCCAGAACTTCCTGCCTCCCACTTCCAGCCAGCATCCAGGCCCTGCATCCCAGACGGAACCTCCCACCTCCAGCCTCCAGCCAGCGTCCAGGCCAGGCCCCCCAGCGGGAACCTCAGGCCATCAACGTCCAGGGAATATCCAGGCTTGCCTTCTCATCCAGAACCTCCCGACTCCCACCTCCAGCCAGCGTCCAGGTGTGGTGCCCCGTCAAGAACTTCAGACCACCCATATCCAGCCAGCAGCCAGGCCAGGCACCTCAGCTAAAAACTTCCACCGCCCGCCTCCCGCTGGTGGGTAGGGCCTGTGCCCCAGCAGGAACCTCGCGCCACCTGCCTCCAGCTGGTGTCCAGGCCCATTGTCCTAGCCGCAAACTCTGGCCTCCTGCCAACAACAAGCAGCCAGGATTTGCACCCAAGCGGCAACCTCCTGCCACCCACCTCCACCTGGCAGCCAGGCCCAGAGCCGCAGCTGGAACCTCCCTCCACCCACGTCCAAGTAATGTCCAGGCCAGGCTCCCCAGCTGTAACCTCCTGCCTCCTGCCTCCAGCCAGCGTCCAGGCCCAGGGCTTGGGTTTCCCTTCCTGGGGATGCCACTCTATAAGCAGCACTCAGGCCTAGGGTGCAACCCTATAGCGAAATTCTGGCAGAGAGGCTAAGGCCGTGATCCAGACAGCTCATCAAGGAGCAGAACAGCTTGCCACTGGGGCACAGCAGGTTCACTTCCAGGAGCTGTAGTGGGAAGAAGCCAAGCACAGCAGTCAAACCCAAGCCAGGCCCATCTGGCTGAGTTTGAACTTGGGAGATCCAGACCAAGTAAGCTGAGACACACTGCTAGACCCCAATCTATAATAGCATTCTCTCTCTCTCTCTCTCTCTCTCTCTCTCTCTCTCGATTGAAAGAGGGGGCAACAGGTAACTGGGATGGAAGTCTGACTGAAAGATGCCAGGTACATCAAAGGGAGGTGATCAGACAAATCTCAGGGGAACTAATTCAAAAACAATTTCCCAATTTTATATCTCTTAGCTGTATAGTCATGTACAGCTGTACAGTCATGCTTCCTTTATGATCTAAAATACAAACCCATTAATTACAAAAGTTTAATTGCTAAATCTCACTACCCATTGTTACTGTTGCTAATTGTAGTATTGTAACTACAAAACAGCCACTGCCTGAACCACATAATCTCCCTTGGGTAAGAATATCTGTAGGTGCTTTAGGAACTACTTCACTAAAACTCTACACCAATGGTCAGAGGACAGTGCTAAACAAAATGACAAAGAGAAGGAACAAAATGCATTTTCAGGCCCCCAGCCCACTCAGAACAAAAGAAGGATACACTAGAATTGAAGAAATTGGAAGACACAGTCCTGAAATCTCTGAAAAGAATAGCATCTGAAGTACAGAAACAACTGCAGAAAGGTATAGAAGGAATCAGATAAGAAATAATCTCTTTTTAAAAAATAGTTTTACTGAGAAACAAATAGCAATGAGACAGTTTCAAAGCCGATTACTAACATAGTTTCACTAATTAACACATTGCTTATTGTTGTCTTAGTGGTCATTCATTTTACAAGATGCAAACATGATATCCTGTCCAGAGACACTATAAAAACAAATGTCTCTATTCATTGAATTAAGAGAATGAAGCTATATATCTATCCTATTTTGAATATACAGATACCAAATGCTTGTTCATTTGTATCCCCCTCTTTTGTTTAGTTTTGTCAGAGAAGGATATTCCAATGTTATTTAAATATTGTATGTGCATGGATTCAGGAACATATTCCAACATACTCCAGTAGTCCATAATAGTAGTCGGTTTTCCATAAGACTGGCAATGTCAGAAGTTGTTGACTTGAGCCTTTTACAACTCAGCGTATTAATATGGCTTTACTTTTTATACTTCATTTTTATACTTTTCTGCTGGATAGTTAAGACCAAGATAAAGCAAGACCTATACAACAAGAAATGTAGCTTTTGCATTTAATAAAGTCAATTAAAACCCCTCATGATTTATCCTGAAACCCCGTACCGCAGTTTGTAGATCCTCTGTCAGTGTCATCCATGTGGATGAGAACCGACCATTGCTTGACCAGTTTGTTCTCTATGAAAGCCTGAGAAAGCATTTTCTCTCCAAGCAACTCTCCTTAGGCACACTCCTCATCAATGATCACTTCCTCTGTGGCCCCATAATCTCCTTGATCAGAAAATTTGGGACACAACTGAGTTATATAATGTTACAGTACAGATTTGTCTATGTCCTGAGTTTTCACTGACCTTGAAAGGCTAGGGCCAAAATGTCAGCTATCCTTGCAGCCATTTCTTTTTCTCTAATTTTTGGTCTACAAACTTAGGTTAACCCTCCACAACAGAAGCTCATCATTATTAAGCTACAAAATAGGCAATTGTGCTTAACTTCACTACCTGTCTGAATATCAAACAACTTAGGCATAACATGGAACAGGTATTTTCCATCAAGTATTAATATGTTAAACTTCAAGTCCCTACAGAAAATAGAGATAAAAATTAAAAAAATGAAAAATATTTAAAGAATATGAATAAATAATTACACATTTTTACATAGAAATTTAGAAATCTAACCTATCATTTTAGTCCCTCTCTAGAACATAGTAGTCTGTGTAGTGTTGGCTTTCACATCATGAAATTCTTTAGGTGTTCTTTGTCATGGAAGTATTTCACTTCTCCATCAAATTTGAAAGAGAGTTTTGCAGGGTATAGTAGTCTGGGCTAGAATTTGTTTTCATAGATGGCTTGAAGTACTCTGCTCCATGTTCTTCTTGACTTCATGGTTTGTAAAGCAAAGTCTGCCTTTATTCTGATTGGTTTTCCTTTGAATATGATCTTTCTTTTCTGTAGCAGCTTTCAGTATGTTGTTCCTGTGCTGGATTTCTGAGATTTTGACTATTGTATGTCTCAGTGTGTTTTTAATTAGGTTGAAGTTGTTTGGAGTTCTGTATGCTTCAATTATCTAAATGTCAGATTTTTTCCCATATTTGGGAAGCTTTCTGATATTGCTTCTGCCCATATACTTTTTATTTCATTTGTATTGACTTTTTCTTTCTCATTGATGCCTATTTGTCTCATGTTGTTCATCTTTGCACCATCTTGCAGGTGATGAATTATTTTTTTTCCTGCATCCTAACTGTTCTTAAGAGATTTGTTGTCACCTTTCACTAGCTGCATCAGCGTCTTCAAGATCTGAAACTCTATCTTCACTTTTACTAAAATGGATTTGCAAGCTTGTGATTGAGAGTTTGAATTCCTTTATAACTTTTTGATACTGCTTTATGCAAACTCTTTCTTTCCTGTAGTGGTTATTCAAAGAATTTGTCATTTTTCTAATCTCTATTTTTTTAATCAGGGTCTTCTTGAGAAGCGATTATTAATTCTTTACTAAGAGATTATTTCTGGGGCTGGAGAGATGGCTCAGTGGTCTAAAGCACCTACTTAGAACAAGCTTGGCAAGGCATCAGGGACCGCGGTTCAATCCCCCAGCACCACATGCCAGCCAGCCCCGCCCCCTGGTGGGCTGAGCTGGCCACATACAACTCTCTCTCTCTCTCTCTCTCTCTCTCTCTCTCTCTCAAATAAATAAAAATTAAAAAAAGAGATTATTTCTGATCTGATTTCCTCTATATGTTTCTGCATTTGACTCTTTACTTCAGACACTATTAATTCAGAGATTTTTTTTATTTCAGAGGTTATTTCAGATCTGAGTTCCTCTCTACCTTTCTGAAGTTGTTTCTTTCCTTCAGATGCTATTGATTCAGACATTTCCGCTGTGTGATTCCCAATTTTTTCCATGCTAGTGTCCTCTGCACTTCTTTTTGGTGGGCTTGGGTCCTGAGTTTGCATTTTTCTCCTTCTCTTTGTCATTTTGTATAGCATTATTCTCTGACCTTTTTAGTAGAGCTTTGGTGCAGTTATAACCTTAGCATCTACTGAAATTTGGGTGTAGATCTCCTAAGTTTCAGTTCATCCAGTTGTGCCTGGCTTGGGTCTGGCTGGTGTGCTCGGTTCCTTCCTTCTGCAGCTCTTGGAAGTGCACCTGTTGTGCCCCTCTTGCAAGATGTCTTGCTCTTGGATTTGTTGGGTCATTCTGTCCCCTCCTCTCTCTGCAGGGACTTCAGCTGCAGATTTTCACCCCAGGGCTATATGCCAGGCCTGGGCTGGGTCTAGAGGGGTCAAGGGGGTGCAGGGAAGTGCAGAAGTTCTCTCACACACTTGTAGGTCATGAGCTTGGCCTGGGTCTGGAGGGGTCCTGAGACCGCGAGGAAGGTCTCACTGACGTGTTGGGCCTGGGCGTGGTCCAGAGAGATCCATTAGGTGCAAGGGAGCATGGAACCTCTCAAACACACTTGCAGGGCCTGGGCTTGGGCTGGATCTTGAGGGATCCTGAGAGCACAGCAGAAGTTCTCACTCACGCAGTGGACTTGGACTGGCTCTGAAGGGGTAAACAGTTTCAGAGAGCCTGGAGAGAAGTCTCACTCATGTGGCTGGCTTGGACTTGTCCTGGAGAGGTCCAGAGGGTGCAGGAGAGTGGGGGAGCTCTTCCACACACTTATAGTACCTGGGCTTGGGCTGGGTCTGCAGGGGTACCCAGAAATAATCTCTGAATTAAAAAAAAGAAATCATAACAATGATGAAAGAATTGCTAAGTGTCTCTAAAGTAGTGACTGACAAAAAAAAAAGATAGATGAAAATAGAAAAAGGATGGATTCCTTGAATGAGATATATAAGAAAGAAATAGAATGCATAAACAAGATTAAAAGAAATACACAGGAAATTAAAATCTCAATCACAAGCTGGGAAAACCATTTGAATGAAAGTGAAGATAGACTATCAGACCTCGAAGACAACATTTCAGTTAGTGAAAAGGATGGAAAACATCTCTTAAAAAAACTAGGATGCAGGAAAAAATAATTCAACAACTGAAAAATGATGGAAAGATGAACAGGGGGCTAATAGGCATCAATGGGAAATAAGGCATCAAAAGAAACAATATAAAAAATATAAGCCAAAGTTATAGCACAAAATTTCAAGATATGGGGAAACAATCTGACATTCAGGTAACTGAAGCTTGTAGAACTCCAAATAATATCAACCCATTTAAAACCACACCCAGAAATATAATAATCAACATCCCAGAGGTTCAGCATAGGAACAGTATACTAAAAACTGATAGAGAAAATAAGCAAATCAATTTAAAGGAACACCCATCAGAAAAATACATATTTCTTTTCATAATCCATCAAATCAAGAAGAGCATGCAGCAAATTACTTCAATCTTAAAAGAAAACAAAGTCTGACCCAGACTGATATACCCTGTGAAGCTCTCTTTCAAGTTTGGTGGGGAAGTGAAATATTACTTTTTTTCTTTCTTTTTCTTTTCTTTGTTTCTTTCTTTTTTGTGTGTTTGTTTTTGGTATTTAGTACCATGTCTACAGCATACACAGGATCTCACTACATAAATCCGACTCACAGTGATTCTCCTGTTGTCAGCCTTCCAAGCACTAGCATTAAAGATGTGTGCCATCACACACAGTTTCAATGGCTGTATCAGTGCGCCCTGGGGTGAAGCCAGCACTGCATGCCAGGGATCAAACCCCAGTCACTGTACTTGACCTAAGCAGGTGTTTTAGTCCACTGTGCAATCTGGCTGGCCCTAGACTTTTTCCATGACAAGGAACAATTAAAGAATTCCACGATGACAAAACCAATCTTACACAGACTACTAAATGATACCTTAGAGAGAGCAAAACAACCACAATCCATTAATGAGAATGGAAAGAATCTACCACATAAGGTACACATTTAAACACAGGGGAAAAAGGGAAACAACAGCAGGAAAATAGCATGTCAAACATAAGTCAGTTCATCTGTTATTACCATCAATGTAAATGGACTCAATACACCAATTAAATAAAATAGACTGACAGAGTGGATTAGGAAGCAGAATTCAATGATATGCTGCATACAACAAACACACATAATTCATAAAGAAATTCTCAGGTTAAAAAACAAAAGATGGAAAATGATACTATATGCCCCAGATCTTAGAAAAAAGCAGGGGTAGCAATCCTGTTTGCAGACAATCTGAACTTCAAACCAACAATGATCAAATGAAATAAAAAAGGCCAATACATACTGGTTAAGGAAAAAAATACAAGAGGAAGGGGTAACAATCATAAATATGTATTCACCATACATGGGAGCAGCCAACTATACAAGACAAATATTTATCCACAAGAAATATCTAATATCCAATACCACAACCATAACTGGAGACTTTAGCACCCCCTTATTTCTAAAGGATAGGTAAAGCAGACAAAATAATTAGCAAAGAGGTAACAGAACTGAACCAGACCTTTGAACAAATAGATTTAGTGGACATATACAGAGTGTTCCACCCAAGCACATCTGCATACATATTCTTTTCACACACACACAGGACATTTTCTAAAACAGACCGCATATTAATCCATAGGTCATGTTTAACTATATGCAAGAAAACAGAAATTATCCCATGCATATTATCTGACCACAGTACAATGAGACTGGAAATAAATAACAAAAGAAACTACAAAAGCCCCATAACCACATGGAAATAAAATAATATTCTCCTTAGCAACCAATGTATTACAGATGAAATTAAACAAGAAATTAAACAATATCTACTATTAAATTAAAATTCAAGGACTACTTATCAGAATCTGTGGGATGCAATGAAAGCAGTTCTTAGAGGGAAATTTAAATCTTTAAACTCACACATTAAGAAAACAGAAAGGAAAAATACAAAACCCTAATGCTACACCTCAAGTGTCCTGAAAAAGAAGAGATAACCAACTCCAGAACCCAAAGAAGGGAGGAAATTATAAAGATGAGGAAATAAATTAATTAAATTGAGATGAATAAAAGAATACAAAGAATGAATGAATTCAAAAGCTAGTTCTTTGAAGACAGAATAAAATTGACACGCCCCTTGCTAACCTCATCAAAAATGTGGGGGAACTCAGTTCAAGCAATAAATAATGAAAATGGAAAAATCACTATGGAAATTTAGAAGATCATTAATACCTACTTTGAGAGTCTTTACTCTCACAGGATCTAAAACACAGAAGAAATGAACAGTTTCCTAGAAAGGTAAAAATTACCAAAACTGAATCAAGAACATATAACAACACTCAGTAAACTAATATCAGCCAAAGAAATTGAAATGTAATAAAAAAATTACCAACATTGAAGAGCCAATCCTGATGAATTCTACAAGAAATTTACAGGAGATATAATCCATATAATGCTCAAACTCTTCAAAGAAATTGAAAAGGAGGCACTCCCAAAAGCATTCATGGAGGCAGGTATCATACTGATACCAAAACCAAAGAAAGATTCAACTACAGCAGAGAATTACAGGCCAATCGCCCTTATGATTTTTAATGTAAGAATTCCCAATAAAATCCCAACAAATAGAACACAGTAATTCATTATCAAGATTACACACCACATTAGGAAACAAAATCCAACAATATGCTGTATACAAGAAACACATTGAACTCATAAAGACATTCATAGGCTGAAAGTCAAAGGATGGAACAAAATAGTACATGCCCCAGCACCTCAGAAAAAAG
>NW_004524650.1:12640641-12654993 GCF_000260255.1 Octodon degus | reverse complement strand
CTCTTAATGAATAGAATGATTTGTTCTAATGGTGTTTGTAAATAGGATCACAAGTCCGCATCTTGTACAGCAATTAACCACTAAGGAGAATATATGCAGTGTATTATTTGTTGAAACTGTACTTCTGATTTGATTTGAAACTGTCTCATTGCTATCTGTTTATCAATAAAACTTTGAAAAAAAAAGATTACACACCATCAGCAGGTAAGATTTATACCAGGGATACAAGAAAGATTCACCATATGCAAATAGATAAATGTAGTACACTATATCAATAGAGTCAAATACAAAAACTGCATAAACATCTCAATTCATGCAGAAAAGGCTTTTGGTAAAGTCCAATACTCACTCATGATCAAAATCCTACATAAAATTGAAACACATAGTCTCTACCTCAATCTGAAAAATGCTATCCATGAAAATCCAATGACTAACATAATTCTAAATGGGCAAATACTGAAATCTTTTACTCTTAGATCAGGCACAAGACAAGGATGTCCTCTATCACTACTCCTATTCTATATAGTTCTGGAATCATTAGCTAGAACCATTAGACAAGTGAAAAATAAAAGGAATAAAAATAGGTAAGGAAGAAGTTACTATCATTATTTGCAAATGATATGATACTCTACTTGGAATACCCTAAAAACTCCAACAAGAAGCTATTAGAATTAATATACAAATTCAGTAGCATGGCAGGATACAAAGTCAATACCAAAAAGTAAATAGCATTCCTCTACACAGATAACAAACTCACTGAGAGGGAAATTAAAGAAACAACACCTTTTCCAGTAGCACCACTGAAAATGAAATACTTTGGAAAAAATCTAACTTTAAAAGTCAAAGATCTATTCAATGAAACTTACAGTAATCTGAAAAGGGATTGCAGAGGATTTCAAAAAATTGAATGATATTCCTTGCTCCTGGATAGGAAGAACCAACATCGTGAAGATGGCCATACTCCCAAACTGTTATACAGATTTAATGCAATCCCTATGGAAATGCCACCAAAATGCTTCAGACCTAGAGAAAGCATTCCTAAAATCTATTTGGAAACAGAAACAGCCTAGGATAGCAAAAACAGTCCTGGGCAACAAAGGCAAGGCAGGAGGCATTACAATCCCTGACTTGAAATTATACTACAGAGCTACTGAGATAAAAATCAGCATGTTATTTGCAACAAAGTAGACCTGAGGATCAAGGAAATAGATTGGAAGTTGTAAAAGAGTCTATGAACACACTCAGCCACCTTATCTTCGACAAAGGGGCCAAACATTCCTATTGGAAGAAACATAGCCTCCTTAACAAATGCTGCTGGAAAAACTGTATCTCTACATGCTGAAGTCTAAAACTTGACCAATGCACTACACTAAAGTCAAAATTCATTAATGATCTAAAGTTTAAAACAGAAACACTAAATCTCCAGGAGTAGAAAGTATGTGTAATCTTGAAGACATAGGGGTAGGAAAAAATTTCATGAAGTCAAACTGCACAAGAAATACTTGAAAGAACAACTGGGACCTCGTCTTATTGAAAAGTTTCTGCAAGTCAATGGAAATTACCAACACAGTGAAAAGACAATCCATAAGTTTGATAAAAATTTTAACTAATAAGCACTTAGACAAGGGTCCTATATCTAAAATTCATAAAGAAATAAAAAACCTTAACGCGATGCAATTAAAAAACCCAATCCAAAAATGGGCATCTGAGAAGAACACACTCTTCACAAAGGAAGAAATACAAGGAGGAAAAAAAATTCATGAAAAAAATGCTCCTCATCACAAGCCATTCATGAAGTGCAAATTAAAATGATATTGCGATACCACCTCACCACAGAAAGAATGGCCATCATAAAGAAATCAAATAACAACAAATGTTGGAAAGTCTGCAGGAAATATGGAATGGTACTCCACTTCTGGTGGGAATACAGACTGGTGCAATCATTATAGAAATCAGTGTGGAGAGTCGTCAAAAAACTAGGATTGGAAATCCCACCCAATCCAGCTATACCCCTTCTGGTAATTTTCCCAAAAGAACCAAAAACATCACATCAGTACGATATATGTGCACCTATGTTTATAGCAGCACAATTTGTGATAGCTAAGTCTTGTAAACCACCAAAATGCCCATCTCCTGAGGAATGGATTAAAAAGGTGTGGTGTTTTTATAAAATGGAGTATTACTCAGCTATAAAGAAAAACTTGGAGGCCTTCATAGGTAAGTGGAATGAAGATATACACATAAGTGAAATAAAACAGATCCACATGAGTAAATATCATATTGTCTCCCTAGTTTAAGAACTCAAAAGAAGACAAAAATGGAAAGGTATAACACAGTTAAATGGAAAGAGAGAACATAAGGTTTAAATAGAAAAGGAAATAAAGGAGAAATGTTAGGAAATATGGCAGGGGCAGAACCATACATTTATATAAACAAGATGGTTAAGGCAATGGTCCCAAGAATTTCCATCAGGTTTTTGAAAATAACAGTTAAGGGCAGAATTCTCACCCTGACTAGCTGTATATGCTGATATCTGTGAATTACGCTACTACACTGAGGACAGCAATGTGTAATACTAAAAGCATGATTGAAATACCTCTTATTTTGGTCTTCAAAATGTGTACTGCTTCTAATGTTGTATCAATTATTGCTATAGACTGTTTAAAATAAATGTTTGAAAAAGAATTAATAAAAGAAAATGAGAGATAGTAAAAAATGTGTCATATGATTGTCCTGCTACAATACATGACTTCTAGAATTTTTTCTCTCTAGGAGACTCCCTTAGGCACACTATAACTCATTGATCACTTTTCTCTCAGGCTTTCACAGAGAGCAAATTAGTCAAGCAATGGCTGTGACTCATGGAGATGGCTGACACTGATAAAAGATCTACAAGGTGCTGCACATAGTTTCAGGGCAAATCCTGAGGAGATTGACTTACATTACCAGATAACAAAAGTTACATTTGTAGTTATACTGGTCTTGATTTAACTTTGTCTTAACCATCCAGCAGAAAATTGCAACCATGAGGTATAAAAAGTAATGCCGTATCAATATTCTCAACTGTAAATGGCTCAAGTCAACGACTTCTGACAACTGCCAGGTGTGCTGATAACTCACTACTGTTATGGACTATTTGATTATATCAGGTTATTTAGCTGAATTCAAGTACCTACAATCTTTGGACTGGCATCAAGTATGAAAAAGTCCTTTAAAGACTTTTCCAAATATAGCATCTCTAACTGCAGTGGAACACCCATCTCTGACAAAACAAAACAAAAAAGGGGACATATTGTGTTCCACGGAAGCTAGGAAATTGATCAAATGTGGGTTGGTGGCACTAGGCCTCAATGCCTAAAGCCAATAAGCTACCTCACTCGTAAGATAAATATCTTGTCTGATTAAAGTCAGATATCAGTTTCTAGACAACCTAGTGTCAGGTGTTACTAATTTTGAGAATGATTTGAAGTAATAATTGTTTAAATGAGACATGATGTCTGCATCTTGTCCTCTGCATAACTACTCTGAAAACAATGAAATACAATGTGTTAATTGTTGTAACTATCCTACAAACCTGCTTGGAAACTATTTCATTGCTATTTTATCTTTTTTCTATTAAAATGAATTTAAAAATTATATTAAATTTTACTCTAAAAATAAGACAAAATAAATAAATATAAATTCATCTTTAAAGTTCTCAATTTTCATCTCAGCATCAGATCAAGATGCACAGTAAATGTATAATTAACTGTAGTTTGCATAAAACTTTTCCATTACACTTAGTTTCATTTGTTATGAGATGAAAACATAAGAAGATTTATGCACTTGCAATAGAACTACCACTGTTCTTCCAGGATTGGCCTGAATCTATTTCAAGGCTTTTCATATCTTGTTAGAAACTTGTGTATAGCCTCCTTTTTTCTCTGAACAACATAAACTCTGATTCAGTCAAACAAAATGTCTCTGGTGCCTTTCCAAGTCAAGACTCTAACAATGTTTAATTGATTTCTATTGGTTCTATCACATTCTGGATTCCTTCATTTCCACAACTCCAGATTTTACCAACTCTTTCAAGTTCAACTACTCTCAACTTATTGCCCTATTTCAATACAATACAATGGCTCATGTACTTTTGCCAATATTAGACTTTTAATGCCAGGTCTGCTGCATACTCATCAAGGGTTCAATCACTGAGCTACTTCCCCAGTCTGCAACATGATAAGTATTTCTCTGAATTCACAGAATAATTGCTCAGCTATGTATTTTCCCATGCCAACTGTTTTACATGTCGACACATTTATGGAACTCTTTAGCCACAAAACTAAGTTCAGTGTCTAGCATTTGCCAGGTGTTTAATAAGCAGTTTTAAACTGAATTGATTTGCACTTGTATGACTACAATGGAATTTGTAGTGGATGAATTGCCCACTTATTACTAGCTACTGTGCTCGGAGTACTTGCTGAATTATTTCACACTCCTTGAGAAATCCCTGCACCCATTCTAACAACTTCTATGCTAATGTCCTGAGGATTATAGTAATTTTCAAAACGGAGCTAATATTTAGTGTTACCTTCAAAATTTACCATTTCTCTTGTACTCAGCAATAGTACAAGTGAAGGGATGAAGAACTGAATGAATGAATGAATGAATGAATGAATGAATGAATGAATGAACAAATGATGGATAGTATATTCCTTAGTGCCTGCTATAACATGCTTTTTAGGGTGAGTCTAAGAATGATTCCTGGATCTTTGCCCTGGCCATAATATTAATTTATGTATATATTGGGTATAGAGTCTCATTGCACAGTTTAGCCTCATAGTGACCCTCCTGTCTCAACCTTTCCCAGGCTACTATACTTGATCTTTTCTATGTGCCAGTCCACTTTGAGGCATTGAGACATGTTTTTTGTTTGTTTGTTTGTTTGTTTGTTTGTTTTGTTTTCTTTCTCTTTTTTTGGGGGGGGTTGATGTGTTTTTGTCTACTTTGTTTTGTTTGTACCTTTCTATTGTTGTTCGTCGAAAAGAATCCCAGTTACCTCTTCCTTCTAAAACCTTCCTTGAACTGCATTTCCCTACATTTTATTAGCAGAGCACTGTGGAGAGAAGAAAGACTTCCTGCTGCAGAACAGAACAAAATTTACCAAATACTGACAGAATGACCTGGAGCAGCTCTCATCATCTGCCTCAGCTACTCTTTTGTCATTACTGGGACAAATACCGGACACTAAAAATGAAGGAATAAAGGTTTATTTAGCTCACAGTTACTGGAGGTTTCATTCCATACTAAGCTGTCTCCAAGACAGAGCATCACACAGCAGAGAGCAACAATTCAGGGTGGCAGCAAAGAGCAAGAGAACAAAAATGGAGAAGTAGGAACAATAGTGACAACAGAGAGGAAGTCTGTCTCTCTGTCTCTCTTATATTACATTAGCCCCAAGGTGGGTGTAGCACTGAAGTGCTTAATCCCAGAAAAACTAAGACCCATAATCCTAGTGGATCATGACTGCACCACATGACTGCATGAGGTTTTGAGGGGACAACTAGATACAAACCATAGCATTTTGCCCGTGGACCTACAAAGTCTCATGCACATCCCTTTCTGCAAAAGACATTTTAGTTAATCCCTCAGAGTTACATTAGTCCCAACAGTATCAGCATTGCTGAAAGGTCTGAGTCCAAGTCTCCTCCAAGATCTAAAGTCAACTTAGCTGTGAGCCCCTGCACAAATGAAAAGAAAGTTAAACATTTCCAACATTCAAAGGCACAAGATAAACATTACCCTTCCAAAAGGTACAAAGAGCAAGCATTGGGACCAGCAAAAGTTCAAAATCCTGTAGGGTAAATATTAAATCTTAGATCCTGGTAGAATGTACGTAGGAATCTGTAGCAAATTGTAAACTCCAGAGGACTTACATGGCTCTGCCCCTAAGGCATTCTTGGTGGTAGCTTCCATGGCTTCTCTCTTAGGCTGGCTTTGCAACCTTTGGGCAGTTTCCCTTGGATGATCCACATTCCTAGCTTTTCCAAACTTCTGGGGTTTCCACTGAATAGGCTTCTCACTCATAGCTTCATATGCTCCCCTCCCAGGGGCACACTGGCTGGCCTCCTAGGCCTTCTAAAATTGAGGGGGAAGTCTTATTAACCTCAGAACGTCTGCATTTTGAATGTGCCTAAAACCACCACAACATGGATGTTGCCAAGCCCTGCTGCCAGTTGGATCAGAAGCCAGACTTCCTTTTCTCTTGGCTGTAGGGGTGAAGTGCCTGGATTGAGGAACATTTTGACCCTGATTCTGAGGAACAAATTCTCCATGCTGGCACCTTCTTGGAAGCTTGTGTGGCCATTGCTGCCATTCTGGAATATGGGGTTTTTAGGCTTTCTCCTCAAAGCAAAGTATCTCTCCCTTGCAATTCTGAGGTTGCAGAGTGGAGAGCTTCTGCCTCCTGTGATGCCTTCAGGCCATCCCTTCCATTCTTTCATTCCCTCTTGACAATGGAGAATCTCTCACCTCTATCTTTGCATTCCACAGCTTTATTGGAGTTTCTTTTCTGGTCAAACTCACAACATTTCAAATCATACTACTGAGCTCTTTGCTTTTGACTCTCAACATAAATTTCACTAAAAGTACCTAACAAAGGCCATGCTATTCCTCCAATATTCTGCTGCTTTGCAATACCTTTTGCCAGATTAATCTGTCCATCATGCTTAAACTCAGTCTCAGGCAAAGTCTCTGGAGATGAGGAAAATTCAGACAGATTTTGGGATGGGCCATAACACAAATCATCCAGAGTTTAACAACCAATGCAGTTCTTCTTCCCAGAAGAAACCTCCACAGGCTGGTCCTCACAGGCCAGCTTTCCATCAGCCTTCTGGTCTTCTGAGCTCTGATCAGAATCTCCTCTACAGAAGAGCCAAAGCTGTTCCAGCTCTTCACAAGTAGATATTTATGCCAAACATTTCCTATCTTTCCCCATAAATTCCCAAAAGCTTGTTATACACATGATCAGGTTTAGTCACAGCAATGAGCCCACTTCTCTGGTACCAAATACTGTCTCAGTTGCTCTTCTCTCATTGCTGGGACAAATGCTCAACACTCAAAATAAAGGAAGGAAAGGTTTATTTAACTCATGGTTACTGGATGTTTCAGTACACACTCCACTTTCTCCAAGACAGAGCAGCACATGGCAGAGAAAAATCTTTCATGGTGGTGGCATAGAGCAAGAGAACAAAAATGGAGTAGAAACAACAATGGCAACAGAGAGGAAGTCTGTCTGTCTCTTCGCTGTTACATTCAGGCAATCTGCCCAATGCTGGGTGCAGTACTCACACCCATAATCCCAGCAGAACTAAGAAAAGTAATCCCAGTGGATTATGAGTTAGTCTCAAACTCTAGAAGTCCCTGTACCATAACTGCATGAGGCTTTGGGAAGAGAACTAGACACAAACCACAACAGTGTCTCTGATGATAAACATTTCAAAAGGAATTTTCTCTGTTCCTGGAGGTCACAGTCTCTACTTAGAAGCAAGAAGAGGGTGTTGAAGAGGGCTACAATTATGTGCCCAGTGAAGGCATTAAGGTGAGGAGCATGAAGTGGGCAGAATGGCCAGAAGGGTGGAGTCAGAGACTTTCCTGCTCCTTCAGAAAGTGTAAGACCAGAGTACCATTTTAAAATTTAAGTAGAGCATGGAAATATGTTGACATTTGTTTCATTTTTATATCTACTATCAATTAGATAGACTTACATAAATCATACCTAATTCTTCCCAAAGATGACATCAAAGTATGTATTCAGGTGAAACAAACTGCTTCATTTATTTATCAGAAAATGGATAGGTTGGGGGCTAAATGTCAGAGATACAATTTGGAAGTAATTACAGTTCCATTCTTCTCCATAAAGTGATCTTACTTCAGAGGAGCAAAACGCTATTCCATTGGCAACAGTGTTTATACACCTGCAACATGGTATTTACCAACCATAAATGTACAGCTAAGAGAAATTGAGCACCCCCATTTTGATTCCAGATACACAGTGTATTTAATTGATTTGGTTGGATTGCAAAAGTAGCTCTTAGAGAATGACACACACCAGGTAGTATAGGTGCTGTCACCAATGATGATGCAATAGAAAACTCTGATCCACAGAGGACCAAATGAGTTGCCTAAGAGAGCACACCAGGCGAATGGTAGCACTGAGGCAGAAGCCAGTAGACTTGAAATCTTGCTTTTGAAATGTCCTCATATTGTTATCCTTTCTTTTTCTTTTTTTTTTTTTTGTGGAACCAAAGATTGAACTCAGGCCCTTGCACTTGCCAAGCAAGTGCTTATTCCACTGAGCCATCTCCCCAGCCCCAATCCTTTGAGGCTGTACAAATGTATATTCCCCCAACACAGTTCTACAAAAGTTTCATTTTCTAGACATTCTCAGAATCATGTTATTTTTAGACATGTGTTGATCAGTGGTGAAGAGATATCTCTCTGTGATTTTGATTTGTATTTCAGTAATGATTAGTGATGATGAGCACTTTTACAGATACCATTTGAGCATAGGTTTTTGTTTATTTGTTTGTCTGTTCTGTTTTTTTGTTTCTGTATTTTTACTATAGGGTCTACAAGGTCTCACTATGCAGCTTGGACTCATATTGATCCTCCTATTTTCAGACTCCCAAGATGAAGGCACATGCCACCATGCCCAGGATCAATTACCATCTCAGCACACCATGGGGACAGGGTCAGCATGGCACAGTGAGGATCAAGCCCCAGCCCCTGCATCTGCCTAAGGAGGTGTGTAATCCACTGAGCTATGTGGCCAGCTATAAATACCTGTTGACTATTTGGATTTCTTCTTTCAAACTATGTGTCTGTAGATCCTTTGCACATTTAAAAAATCAGGTTCTTTCTTATTTGTACCATTGAGCCATATGAATTTCATGTATGCTTTGAACATTAACTCCTTATCAGATGTGTGTTTTACAGAGATTGTTCTCATTCTATATATTGCCTTTTCATTCCATTGATAATTTCACTTACTGTGTAGGAATGATTTAGTCTAATATTACCCCAAAGTTATTTTTCCTTTCCTTGCCTGGCTTTTGTTATCAAATTCAAAAGTTAATTGCAAACTCAGGGTCATGTTGTTATTTTTTTCTTTTCTTTTTCTCTTTTTTATTATTATACTAGATTAATTCAGTATTCTTTTACTCCTTTTAAGGCAGGCTTTCTCTGTGCTATTCATTCTGGCCTTGAATTCAATTTGTAGACTGGTCAGGATTCAATCTTGCAGTAATCCCCCTGCCTGAGCCTCCTGATGCTGGGATAACAGGTGTGTGCCACAATGCCTAGAACCAAAGTCCTTGTCAAAGAGGTTTTTCCCTATAATTTTTTACAAGTTCAACAGCATTAGATCTTATGATTACTTTTAGTTTTATGTGAGGCCTAAAGTATGAATCCAATTTCATTTTTTCCTGGGTTTTCTCTTGCATTCATCTTAATGTCTTTTTAATACCAGTGCCATGATGTTTTGATTGCTATATAAATATGGCGGAACTTGACTCAGATGCAAAATAGTCAATTATGATGACATGGATAAGGAGTACTCATGTCATTTTCTGTGGATGAACCTGAAGACATTGCAATAAGTGAAATAAGCAAGATGTAGAATAACATTCAATTTTATTTTACTTTTTTTCCTTAATTTTATTGAGAAATAAATAACAATGAGACAGTTTCAAATCAAACTGGTAGGACAGTTTCAATAATTAACACATTACATACTTTCTTCCTAGTGGATATTTGTTGTACAAGATGCGGACATGATATCCTACTTACAAACATTATTAGAACAAATCCCACTATTCATTAAGAGAATGTAGCTCTGTACCTATCCTAACCATTTTGAATACACAGATACAAAATGGACATTCATCTGTATCTGCTTTTTGTTTAGTTCTGTCATTTGAAAATTATAGGTGTGTTAACTCAGAAAAATATTCCAAAAGAGTCCAGTAAGTCCATAATAGTATTGGGTCTTCCACTTGACTGGCAATGTCAGAAATTGCTGACCTGTGTCCACTACAGCTCAACATAACAATATGGCTTTACTTCTTGTACTTCATTTTTATATTTTTCTGCTGGATGGTTAAGACTAAGATAAAGAAGTTCTATGCAACAAGAATTATAGCTTTTGGATCTGACAAGGTCAGTCAAATCCCATCAGGATTTATCCTGAGACCCTGTACCTCAGATTGTAATTCCTTAGTCAGTGTCAGCAATGGGGATGAGTCATGGCCATTGCTTGGCCAAAATGCTCACTGTGAAAGCCTGAGAGAAGGTTTTCTGTTCAGGTGACTCTCCTTAGGCACATTCTGCATCATCAATCACTTTCCTCTTTGGCTCCATAATGTACTTGATCAGAAAATTTGGGACAAAACTGAGTAACATGACATTACAGTATGAGTTCTCATATGTCCTGAGTCTTAATTGACCTCGGAAGGCTTGGGCCAAAATGTTGGCTTTCCTTGCGGCCCTCCTTTTTCTCCAATTTTTGGTCTGAAAATGTAGGTTTTTAACCCTCCAAAAGAGAAGTTTATTGTTATTACCATACAACCTAAGCTGTTGAGCTTTACCTCACTATCTGTCTGAATATCAAACATCTTAGGCATAATATGGAACAGGTATTTTTCATCAGGTATTGATATGTTAAACTTTAAGACCTTACAGAATATGATGAAAAAACATGTAAAAAATTAAAATATATTTTAAAAATAGGAATAAAGAATTATATAATTCTTATGTTTACACATAAGTCCAGAAATCTAAACATACACAACATTGTAGCAGGGCAGTCCCTCAACATTCCTTTTCCTCTCTCCTCCCTTCATTCACCACCCTCTTCCTTTTTCAGCAATCAGCTACCCAAGAGACAGCATAGCAGCAACTGGCATGTCATGACAAGCAGCCCATTTTCAGAAGACCAGAATGACAGGCACTCCAAGCATGAGCCTAATATAACAAATTGCCAACTTCGGTGCAGTTGCTTAGTTCACAGGTGTCAGTATATATAGTTAGTCTGGGTGAGATTCCTTCCAATTAACTGCTAGATTCAAAAATGTTCTGAAGATTCTCAGGATCATTGCCTTACCCATCTTCTACACATAACCATATGGCTTGCCACTGTCATGCTTCCTAGCTCCTCTCCTTTCCCTCTCTTAGTTGTTTAGTCCTCAAGTTCTTGCTTTCCTTTTAATTGTATTATACCTTTATATTTGTATTTCTTCTTTTGAGTTCTTGTACTAGGGAAAATAAATGATATTAAGCATGTGTGTCTGGTTTATTTCACTTATGAGTATATCTTCCAGTGGCATCCACTTAAATATGAAGGCTTCGAGTTTATCATTCTTAATAGCTGAATAATACTCCATTGTGTAAAAATACCACATCTTTTTCAACCATTCCTCAGATAATGGACATCTTGGTTGTTTCCAAGATTTGGCTATCACAAATTGTGCTGCTATAAACATAGGCATACATATATCACTATGATATGTTTTCAGACCCTCCGGGAAAATTCCCAGTAGAGGAATAGCTGGTTTAAATGGGATTTCCAGTCCAACTTTTCTAAGGAGTCTCCACACTGATTTCCATAATGGTTGCACCAGTCTACATTCCCACCAGCAGTGGAAAAGTGTTCCTTTTTCCCCACAGCCTCTCCAACATTTGTTGTTGGGTGATTTCTTTATGATAGTCATCATTTCTGGGGTGAAATGATATCTCAATGTTGCTTTAATTTGCACTTCACCGATGGCTAGTGATGTGGAGCATTTTTTTTTTTTGCTTCTTTAATCCCTGAGAAGTGTGTGTTCATCTCAGATGCCCATTTCTGGCCGGGGTCTTTAAATTTTTGAGCCCTAGTGTTTTTTAGTTCTTTATAAATTCTAGAGAGCAGACCTTTGTCTCAGTACTTATTTGTCAAGACTTTCTCCAAATTTGTGGGTTGTCTTTTCATTTTCTTGGTAATTTCTTTTGATGTGCAAAATCATCTCAATAAGAGTAGGTCCCAGTTTTTAGTTCTTTCCAGTGTTTTCTGTGTGACTGAATTTTTGTTCATGAACTCTTTGCCTACCCCTACGTCCTCAAGAGTTCCTCCTACTTTCACTTCCAGGAGAGTTAGTGTTTCTGTTTAATGTTTAGATCTTTAAACAATTTGACTTTTAGCTTAGTGCATGGTGATAGACCTGGGTCAAGTTTTAATTTTCAGCATGCAGAGAGTCAGTTTTTCCAGCACCAATTGTCAAAGAGGTTATCGTTCTTCAAGTGAGTATGTTTGGCCACTTTGTCAAACATAAGGTGGCTGAGTGTGTTTTTCAGAGCCTCCAGCATCTTCTAATCTATTCTGTTGATGCTCAAGTCTATTTCATTGCCAGTACCATGCTGATTTTAACACAGTAGCTTTGTAGTATAATTTCAAGTCAGGAATTGTAATGTCTCCTGCTTTGTCTTTATTGCCCAGGATTGCCTTTGCTATTCTAGGTCTTTTCTGGTTCCAAATAAATTTTAACAATAATTTTTCTAGGTCTGTGAGGTATGGTGGCAGTAATTTAATAGGGATTGCATTAAATCTGTAAAGGAATTTTGGGAGTGTGGCCATCTTCATAATGTTGGTTCTTCCTATCCAAGAGCATGGAATATCTTTCCATTTTCTGAAATTCTCTACGATCTATTTTTTAAAAGTACTGTAATTTTCCTTGAAAAGATCTTTGACTTCTTTAGTTAGATTAATTCCAAGGTATTTCATTTTCCTTGGTGCTATTATAAAATGTATTGTTTCCATAATTTCCTTCTCAGTGTGTTTGTTGTCTGTGTAGAGGAATGCTATTGACTTTTTGGTATTGACTTTTTATCCTGCTTTGCTACTGAATTTGTGTACCAATTCTAGTCACTTCTTGAAAGAGTTTTTTGGGTCTTCCAAGTAAAGTATCATGTCATCTGCAAATAATGATAATTTAAATTCTTCTTTACCTATTCTTATTCCTTTTATTTCTTTTTCTTGTCTAATGGCTCTAGCTAATGATTCCAGAAATATATTGAATAGGAGTGCTGATAGAGGACATCCTTGTCTTATACCAGATCTAGGATAAAGCGATTTTAGTTTTTCCACTTAGGATTATGTTAGCCATTGAGTTTTCATAAATGGCTTTTACCATATTGAAGAAGAGGCCATCTATTCCAATTTTCTGTAGGACTTTGAACATGAATGAGTGCTGGACTTTGTCAAAAGCCTTTTCTGCATCAATGGAGATGATATGTGGTTTTTAGATTTTGCTATATGTGGTTTTTGATATTGATATAGTGTATTACTTTTATAAATTTTTGAATATTAAACCATCCTTGCATCCCTGGGATGAATCCTACCTGGTCATGGTGTATGATCTTCTTGAGGATTTGCTGTATTCTATTTGCTAGGATTTTGTAGGGAGCTGCGTGTAGCCGCGCCCTAGGATGGTGCCGGTTTCCGCCTTCCACCCCCTCAAGGGGTGAGTGCTCCTGGAGTAAACAACTCCATATATGGCCAAGACTTGAGCTAATGCATTGCTTCCGCGTACCTGGACCAATGGGCAGTACACACATGGCACCCCATGGTTGGAAGCCCTGGGACTTATAAGCTAAGAGCAGGGGCCTCGGGAAAGAGAAGATGGATGTAAGAGAACAATAAAGAGCTGCACAGAAAACCAACCAGTGGTCGCGTCGTTCTTGCAGGCAAGGCTGCGCGCGACAAGTGGTGCCGAAACCCGGGAACTGCAGTCCCGTTCCTGGTTGGAGCCCTGCGCGAACAATACCGGTAAGCCCCGAGGTAAGTGGGGTCCGCCTAGAGTGGAAAATTCAGCTCACGTGAGGAATAGCCCAGTAAGGGTCCACTTAGAGCGGGGGAACATACTCACGTTTCCTGGTTTGGGGGAAAACGTGGGTCTCACCTAGAGTGAGGGTATCCCAGGTAATGGGCGCCTCTCTTTAGTTAGAGAGAGCGAGAGTCCGCTGACGAGTGGACTAAAACCGAAAGGAAAACAAGCCGAAAGCAGTAGTAACCATTATGGGTGCTTCTTCCTCGCACCCAATTTTTCAGGCTCTGAAGGAGCTGTTGCATGCACGAAAATTAAAATTGAGTAACAGGACGTTAGGAAAGTTTCTGGGGGAGTGTGATGTGGTGGTGCCATGGTTCGCAGTCTCCGGAAGTCTTATGATCCCCTCTTGGGAATGAATTGGGGAGAGACCTGGCCGTGGACTGGGTGTCAGTCCCACACTGTAACCTGGGCCGACAAAGCAAAACAATTTACCTTTTCCCCAGGCATAGCCACT
>NW_004524650.1:12597039-12639087 GCF_000260255.1 Octodon degus | reverse complement strand
GCTCCTGGAGTAAACAACTCCATATATGGCCAAGGCTTGGGCTAATGCATTGCTTCTGGATTCCTGGACCAATGGGCAGTACACACGTGGCACCCCATGGTTGGAAGCCCTAGGACTTATAAGCTAAGAGCAGGGGCCTCGGGAAAGAGAAGACAGATGTAAGAGAACAATAAAGAGCTGCACAGAAAACCAACCAGTGGTCGTGTCGTTCTTGCAGGCAAGGCCGCGCACGACAGGATTTTATTGAGGATTATTGTATGTATGTTCATGAGGGAGATTGGCCTGCAGTTGTCCTTTTTAGTTGCATCTTCCCTGGTTTTGGTATCAGTGTGTTACTTGCCTGCAGGAATGATTTTGGGAGGATTGCTTCCTTTTCAATTTCATTGAAGAGTTTGAGGTGTATAGGGACTACAACTTCTGTAAATTTCTTGTAGAATTTAGCTGTGAATCCATCCAGACCTAGATTTTCTTGTAGGTAGGTTTTTTATTACATCTCGTGTTTCATTGGCTCTTATTGGGCTATTTAGAGTGGTCATATCTTATCGATTCAGTTTTGGTAATTTGTAGTATTTTAGGAATCTGTCCATTTCATCTGTGTTTTCTATTCTGTGAGAGTAAAGATTCTCAAAGTAGCTATTGATAATCTTCTGAATTTCCACTGGGTCTGTGGTAATTGCACCCTTTTAATTCCTTATTGCTTGTAATTAAATTTTTTATTTCCTCTTTTTGATGAGGTTAGGTAGGGGCTTATTGATTTAATTTATTCTTTCAAAGAGCCAGCTTTTTGTTTCATTAATTATTTGAACTGTGTTCTTCATCTCAATTACATTAGTTTCTGCTCTAATTTTTATGATTTCATCATGTTTTGATGCTCTGGGTTTAGTTTTCTCTTCTTTTTCTAGTTGTGGTAGGTACAGCATTAGGCTGTTTATTTGTACCTGTTCTGTTTTCCTAATGTGTGAGTTCACAGCAATGAATTTCCCTCTGAGAACCACTTTCATCATATCAAACAAATCCCCATAAGGTGCTTGAATTTTCATTGAATTGTGGATATTGTTGAATTTCTTTTTTAATTTCATCTGTGACCCATTGGTTGCTGAGTAGGGTATTTATTAATTTTCTTGTATTTCTGGTGTTATTCTGGTTTCTTTTGTCATTTATTTCCAGTTTCATTGCACTATGAGACAATATGCATAGGATAAGTTCTGTTTTCTTGCATATACTTAAGCATGACCTATGGACCAGTATGTTGTCTATTTTAGAAAATGACCCATATGCAGCTGAGAAAAATGTGTATTCAGCTGTGTTTGGGGGGGACACTCTGTACATGTCCACCAAGTCCATTTCTTTCAAGCTCTGGTTCAGTTCTGTTATTTCTTTGCTAATTTTTTGTCTGGTTGACCTATCTTTTTGGGATAAGGAGGTGTTAAGGTCTCCTGTTAAAATTGTGGTATTGGATATTAGATTTTTCATGTTCATTAAGATTTATTTTATATAGTTGGGTGCTCCCCATATACTGCATACATATTTATGATTGTTAACTTTTCCTCTTGTATTTTCCCCCTAACTAGTATATAGTAGCCTTCTTTATGTTGCTTGATCATTCTTGGTTTCAAGTTGAGTCTTTCTGAAAACAGGATTGCTAACCCTGCTTTTTTCTGAGGTCCTGGGGCATGTAGTATTTTTTCCATCCTTTGACTTTCAGCCTATGAATGTCTTTATGAGTTAAATGTGTTTCTTGTATACAGCATATTGTTGGATTTTGTTTCCTATTCCACTGTGCCAGTCTATTTTTCTTAATTGGTGAATTGAGTCCATTTATTTTGATGGTTATAATTGGGATGCATAGACTTATGAATGACATGTTATTTACCTGCTGTTGTTTACTCCTTTTTCTCCTGTGTTTAATTGCTTGTCCTATTTATTTGGTTACCTCTGCTCTCATTCGTGGAGTTCTGATCATTTTGGTCCCTCTCTAGATCATCTTTCACGAGCCTGTATAGTGTTGGATTTTTCATCATGAAATTCTTTAATTTTTCTTTGTCATGGAAGTATTTCACTTCTTCATCAAACTTGAACGAGAATTTCACAGGATATATTAGCCTGGGCTGGAATTTGTTTTCATAGAGGACTTGAAGTACCTGCTTCATGCTCTTCTTTCCCTCATGGTTTGTGAAGAGAGGTTTGCCATTATTCCAATGGGTTTTCCTTTGAATGTGATCTGTTTCTTTTCTCTAGCAGCTTTCAGTAGATTATTCTTGTGCTGAATTTCTGGGATCTTGACTATTATATGTCTCAGTGTGTTTTTAATTGGGCTGAGGTTACTTGGCATTCCGTATGCTTCTGTTAGCTTGATGTGAGATTGTTTCCTCATATTTGGGAGGTTTTCTGCTATTGCTTCTGCCCCTATTTTATTAATGTAATTTGTTTTACTGCTTCTTTCTCATTGATACCTATTAGTCTCACATTGTTCATCTTTGCATTGTCTTGCAAGTGACAAATTATCTTTTCCTGTATCCTAGTTGTTTTAAGGAGCTCTTTTCTCACCTTTTCACTAGCTGCACCAATGTCTTCAAGATCTGAAACTCTGTCTTCACTTTCACTCAAACGGTTGTGCAAGCTTGTGATTGAGATTTTAAGTTCCTATATATCTCTTTGACTCTGTTTCATGTGATCTATTTCTTTCATGTATTGCTCATTGAAGGAATCTGTCTTATTTCTAATCTCTATTTTTTATCAATGTCTTCTTTAGAAGCAGTTATTAAATCTTTTACTGCAGGGCTTTTTTCAACTTGCATTTCCTCCATATGTTTCTGTATTTGTTTCTTTACTTCAGATGCTATGAGTTCTGTGAATTTTTTTCAATTAAGAAATTAATTCTCTTCTGAATTCCTCTGTATCTTTCTGCTGTTGCTTACTTACTTTTGACTCTATTAATTTATACATTTCATCTGAGCTTGTGTCCTCTGCACTTGTTCTGTGTGGGCATTGGGTTTTCTCCATATGTTTCTGCATTTGATTCTTTACTGCAGATGCTATTACTTCAAGGATTTCTTTTTTTATTTCCAATCTGAGTTCCTCTATACCTTTTTGCAGTTGTTTCTTCATTTCAATCTGTATTGATCCACTTATTTCAGCTGTGTGATTCCCAATTTGTTCTGTGCTAGTGTCTTCTGCACTTGTTTTGGTTGGGCTTGGAGTCTGAGATTGCATTTTGCTCCTTCTTGTAGTCATCTTGTACAGCACTGTCCTCTGACTTTTGTTGTAGAGCTTTGGTGCAGTTATAACTTTAGCACCTACTGTCATTCAGGTGCAGATCTACAATGTTTGAATTTATCCAGTTGTGCCTGCCTTGGGTCTGGCTGCTATGCTGAGCTCCTTCCTGCTGCTGCCCTTGGGAGTGATCCTGTTATGCCCCTCTGGCAAGATGTTCTTCTCCTGGACTAGCTGGGTGGTTCTGTCCTCTACTCTCTCTGCAGGGACTGTAACTGCAGAGTTTCACCCCAGGCCTGCATGCCAGACCTGAGCTGATTCTGAAGGGAACAAGGGGGAGTAGGGTAGAGGGGAAGCTCTCTTGCACACTCACTGTGCCTGGGTTAGGCCTGGATCTGTGGGTCTGGAGAATGTGGCAGAAGTTCTCACTCACTGAGTGGGTGGGTGGGGGGCTGGGGGATGGGGTTCTTCCAATAGCTCATAAGTGAGTCTCACCTACACTGCACCTGGGTTTGGACTGACAGGTCCTGCAGGCACAGGGTAGCTGGACAACATTCAATTTTAGTTAAAAAAAAAAAAACTAAATCTTGAAGTCCAATTCCTATTGAAGGGCAGTAGAATGGCTATTACCAGGGATAGGACAGAGACCATACTGATATATAGATACAAACATATGTTATTAGACAAAGTACTCCTGGAGATGTATACAACAGGGTATCTATAATTAAATAATTCATTACACACCTGAATTTTCCAAGAAATTACACCTAAAGTAATCTCACAATAACAACAAAAGTTACCATATGTGTGAGGGATATGTAAATTATCTTGATGGTAGAAATCATTTACATATATCAAAAAGTAACGTTGTGTACCTCACATGTATACAGTTATTTTTGCCACTCCCAACTTAACAAGCTGGAAAATCTCAGAAGGCATCTTAGAAAACTTCCTGGTCCATGAGCGAATAAATAAAGGGTTAAATATTTGCAGACATATCCAAGTTAGGAAAGCCTAGAGCACCATCGAAGCAGAAGGAAACAAATACTGCAAATGAGGGAGTTGTATTTGTAGGCCACCACATAAATCTAATCACAGCCATGATTGGTGTGGCTGATTGGCAGAATCCCTGAGAGGAGGTTAGAGGGCTGGGAAGTAAGGTGTTATATACAGCATTCATGCCACCAAACAGCATAGACTCAAAGCTAAGACCACACTTGGAAAGCAATATCTACGGAATCCTAACAAAGAGGGAAATTTTATAGATTTTTCTGTATATTGAATAATACCTGTCTCATCAGAAGCCTAGATCTTTGCTTAAATTCCTTCTAGTTCTAGTTTTGTACTTCTTGGCTCCCAGGCAAATGAGGTCCACCACAACTTGCTGAGGTCTCAGGTTAGTGTTGAAAATTCCACTCTATGGTTGGACAAAGCCCTCACTGATGGAGAGAGGGCAATAGAAGTTATGGGGAGGGCACTAATCTTGGGTGGGGTAGACAGGGTAATACAAACCCCTCAGGATAACTCAAAGGAAAAACTTCCTGAAATAAGGAGCTTCCTGTCCTATGGTAGATATCCTAGTCAGATAAATCTGAGGACATTGAGGGAAGTTGGGGTTCACACTCAGCCTATCAGTGCCTTTCCATGATATTCAGAACCTTGATGCTATTGACTTACATAAATCATGCATTCAGAGAATTTTTCTCTTGGCCATATTCAAAATCAGTCTTTCTGAGCTCAACAGGTTAGAACTCAGGCCTGACTATATGGTTCCATCTGTCCCTAAGTTCTTTGGGAAACAGTTGAGGTTGAAGAATAAGGTGACTGCAAAGTAATAGGAGCTGCTAAGGCAGAAAAGCAAGGAGCACCAGCATTGATGGAGGCCCAGGAGAGAAGCTTCCTAGAAAGCATGGCTTATTAAAGGAGAAAATGGAGAGGGACAGGGAGAACATTCAGAGGGAACAGGAAATCATACTGCAGGATAAGCTGAAGGTGTGTCTGCATGGGGCCTGCCAGTGGCTGAGGTAGAGAAGACAGACTTGATTCCAATTGTAATTTTCAGGGAAATCCAAAAGCCAGAATTTTTAACTAAAACCTTAGCTAAAAAGTCTGCAAAAACCTTTAGCAATTCAGTACCTCTGTAGGGTCAGGCTTAGGAGGGTACAAATAATAACCCACAGGGCTACTGTTGGCAGTATGTTGAGATTATGTATGAATTATCTTAGTGTGAATGATCTTATTGTGTTCTATTCAAATAGGGCCTCACACAGAGGAAAGTGATTGATAATGTAGAGTGCACCAAAAGAGAGTCACCTGGAGAAAAACCATTCTCTCAGGTTTTCACAGAGAGCAAATTGGTCAAGCAATGGCCGTGACTCATCCACATGACTGACACTGACAAAGATCTACAAACTGCTGAGCAGGGCTTCAGGGTAAGTGCTCAGGGGAATTGGCTGGCTTTATGAGATACAAAAGTTACATTTTTCGTTATTTAGGTCTTGCTTTATCTTAGTCTTAACCATCCATCAGAAAGGTATAAAAACTATGTATAAAACATAAACCATATTAAAATGCTGAGCTGTAAAAAGCTCAAGTCAACAACTTCTGACAATGCCAGTCATACAGATAATCCACTACTATTATAGACTACTGGACTATATTGGATTACTTTGCTGAATTCATGTACCTACAATATATGAATGGCAATGGAATACCCTCGTTGACAACAGTAAACAAAAAAGGGGAATATAAATGAAGGACATTTTTATAGTGAAACATAATATATATACTTATATATCTATACGTACAAAATAGTATAAATGTACAACTACTTTCTCTTAGTTCAATGAGAAGAAAGTTTTGAACTTTGTTTAGACAAGATATCATGTATGCATCTTATACCATAAATAACTACTACAAAGACAATAATATGAAATGTATTAGTTATTGTAACTGTCCTTCTAACCTGTTTTGAAACTGTCTCATTGCTACTTCTTTCTCAATAAATTCAGTCAAAAAATAAGCAAAATAAAATTTTAAAAAATGAATAGGGCCTCAGTCCACTCATCCTTAGGGTCATGGGTACAGCCATCAAAGTGATCTGAAATAGATCCATTTGGTCTGACCATATTATATTTGCCCTGACATCAGATGGTTTGAGGCACAAGTTCTAAAAATGCTTTATTTGTTTCAGCTTCTGCCTGATTCACTCCATACAACTAACATAAAATAATCCCTTGTCCCAAACTGGTACTTGATGACCAGTGTTCCATACAAAGTCAGCATTCCCCATACTTTGTTAGAAGAACATGGATATTCCACACAAGTGCAAACTCAGCTTGCACTGTCTGCCAAAGGGCTTCTTTTGTGCAGGAACAAGATGCTTCTTGACTCTAGTGGGATTGCACTGAGAAAATCTCTATAGACCTGTGATAAGTTCACTGTTAGCATCAAACATTTTAAAATAGCAAAGGATATTCCTTTTTTATTGTCTTTTCTTATTCTTATTGTTGTTGTTTTGAGGTAGAGTATCACTACACCGTTCAGGCTGAACTTTCCCTTACTTTTTAACCCAGGCTGGTCCTGAGCTAATAGCAATCCTCCTGCATCAGTCTCCCAAGTTCTGGGATTATAGGTGTGTGCCATCATACTCAGCACAGAATATTCTCAGATGACAGAGAAATAGATACATGAGGTTAAATGCTGAAATTATTAAATACAAATTTCTGACAGAATCATTGAGGATTTTCAAAAATGAATACTTCATCTTTTATAGCTCCAAAAGGAACTTCTTAAATATGGCTTTAAATAGAAATTTGAAGCATTAAACAAAGAAATACAACAACTAATGCAAGAAATGTAAAAACCTGAATACAAGAAATTTTTTCTTTTCGCAGATTCTTCACACATTCGGCACTGTTTTCACTTCAGTGTTGACTGGCGCTAGTAAATGCCTTGGTTTAGGGATGAACATTCTCGGCTCACAATTGTATTATAGTCTGAGAGTTTCTGTCAGCACCAAACATCTGGAAAACAGTAAGGAAATAATAAAATGACACTTCTTCAATTTTAATAGCATGAAAGTATGTCTCTATTAAAGCCTGTGTTGTAGCAGTTTTATTCAAGAAAAAATTAAAACAGAAAGCAATTGTCAAAGAATACCAGAGCTATATATAAAATACACTAAATTTTGATTGACAATTTATTTCAAGAATTGGGAAGCAAGTTAGAAGATAATCAAATTATTTCTACAAAAAACTTAAAAAAATCAAATTGCAGTTGTGTTTTAATTATGAAGATAAAGTATTTTAATTATGAAGATAAGTTACAATGAGTTCTTTTGAGAGGAGAGCAGCAACAGTTTTTCAAATAGATATAGAAGGAAAATATGTGTATATATATATATATATATATAATATCCACTTTATTATAATCAAAGTGTTGCAAAGTATACCTATGAATTTCTCATTTCACCTGTATTACAGGAAGAAAAATGGTTTTAACAGGACCATGTACTACACAGGAATTAATACAGTTGACAGTTTCTGATATTTGCTAGTGTGAACATGAACTATTGCAGCTGTACATCAAAATCAAAATATATTGACCTGTGATCTTTTTTTTTAATATTTTGTATAGGGTCTCATTACACAGCTTGGACCTATAATGATCCTCTGTTTTCAGCCTCCCCAGCACTGGGATGACAGGACTGCATCACCAAGCCCAGACTCGGTGGCCACCTCAGCATGTCCAGCCTGTGGCCAGTGTGGCATGTGATGCAGGGGATTGAACTCTGGAGCCTGCACTTGCCTAAGCAGGCACTTAGTCCACTGAGCTATCTCACTGGCCACTTACCTGAGATATAGCAGTTCTGCATGGAAGACCCTCTGGGCGACTCTTGTTGAAAGAATAGCAATTTTCTCCATTTTGACTGTGCCTGACCCTATATTCATGTATTAATAGATACAGAGCTGCCTAGGACTTTTCCTTATCCTTCAGTTGGCCTTAAGCAAAGCATATTGGTCTAGCTGAGGTTCTAGTGGTTGTCTTTGAAGACAGCATTTGAGTTTCCCGGATTATCCACACCTGCTGCTCATTAATATGAGCCGGGTGAAGATAGTGCCCCATGCTGCGGGCTTGAGGTTGTGATCTCCTGGGACTTGAAAGTTTACACTTCAGAACCAAAATACCAGACCCACAAAACAATAGATACTATCTGAACAACATAATGCAAATTACTTTCTCACATATCTTTCTTTCTGCACATGTCAGAGGTAAATACAGACCACCTACCTAGCTCAGCTCACAATACTCACCTACCTCTCACAATGCTTAGTCATTCTTCCTCAGGACACTCTTCCTTGACTGAATAAGACCCAGGGCAGCATTGGGTCAACTCTTTGTTCCAGAAAGACATCTTTGTGGTGGAACTTAGGGCCCCTCGACTCCCCATAATTGTAAATGTGTTTTAGTGTCTTCACTTTTGCCATGGGTTGGACCATGAGTGGCAGATTCAAATTAACTTGGTGGGATTCTAATAACATATCTTTGGGATTATAAATGTTGGACCAACATTTGGACCAAGACGAGAACTAGGAGGGGACTTCTATAGTTTCACGTGAGAGATTTATCTCAGGGAATTGCCCTGACTGAAAACATCATTTTCAATGGTATATTTTTTGAGGATCATTATAATTCTAAAAATGAGAAATCACTTTAAAGGTCCTTTCCTAGTTGTTGGTAAGTAAATCTACAAACGTGAATACAAAGTATTCAAAGGAATACTTTGCCATCACCAAAATGAAAAAGGAACCTTTCATTATCAATGTGAGAATATATTACTGTCAGAGAGTATACATAATTTTAATATGAGAACAACTCCAAGGTATACCCTAAGAGCAAGCATAACAGAAAGAGCACAGAGTTCCTCTCAGAGAATTCAGAAAATAATGGATCTATGCATATGGTATTATCTACCTATGGAAAAATTCACAATAAACCATCATTCAAAATAGGTAGGCACCTGTACAGTTGAAGTGCAAAATGCAACAATAACTACCTTCACAACTCCATTTGTCTTTTATGTGTATGAATTTGTTGCTTTTTAAAACATATACATAATTATAAAAATTATAAATTATAGCTGGCTGGAAACTTCCTTTGATCGGATGACAGGATTCGATACTACTGAAATAGCATGTGTCAGCTCAGCAAAGATAGTCTGCCATGACAACAGGGAAAGAGTGAAGACAGGCCTCCTAATCTGTTCTGATTAAGGCCTTTCAGTAGACACTTGAAAGTCTGTTCCATAGTTTATGTTCAGCTGTCTTCAAGATGATGACTGCAAAGGTCTCCAAATTCTGCTCCATGTTTCTGAAGGCATGCTAGAGGGAAATTGTTTTTCAGAATCGACTCAACATTCCAGGAATTTTTTTCAGCTACCTAGTGAGTCAGGAAGACTTATAACTAGAATGAGCCCCGGGTATTGCTCAAGGCAGGCGTGTTGATTTGACTGAGCCTCCCATGTACAGGTCTGATAAAGAGCTCAGCTTGCTTCCTCACCACGGACACTTTATGTGCCACTCTCAGTTTCTCTTCAAGGCCACCACTGTCCACCTCCCTGCGAGCACATGAGGGCCTTCCTCTGTGCTGCTCTATGCTTGATGGTCACTCCTATCATAGAAGACTCTATAGAATTGTGAAATGGAAGATGCCAGCTGACCACCTCCTCATTCCTGGCATGTGGTGTCCTCATCATGTTCTCTTTATATCCAGGTGCACACCCCACTGTGGACAGCTTAAACGTATACAATGACCTCCCTGAGAGCTCTTGCTTGCCTTCCCTTCATTCTACCCATCAGCCTGTAGGGCTCTCAACATAAAGTCCACAGTGTAAGAGCTTACTGAAGCAGAATGCATACACACACGAGTCTGGAAGTTGTGCTGCTTCTCATGGGTCACGTGTTCTCAAGATTCTCACTGTTGTTGACTAGCCAGGAGAGCAGTCACCCTCATCATCAGCTCCTAGCACACTGGGATATTGAAAATAATGAAGAAGTCATTTTAATCAGGCAAATTGCTCAATAGTTTTTCAGTCAGTTCAGGCTAGTTCTGTTAGTCTTTGCTAAGATAGATATGAAAGCAAGCCTTTCACATGAGGGTCACAGCTTCACTGAAATTGATACCCAGAGATAGACAGTAACAATCCACAGAGCCATCAGACATAAATTTGTGAAAACTGCTTAATTCTTCTTCCATCCAAAGTCCTAAGGGCACAATGTTCTTTTCAGTTTTTTATTTATAAAAATATCTTTTGTTTATTTATCTATTTCTTTGTTCAGTACAGGGTCGCACTATGCAGCTTAGACTTGTAGTGATCATCCTGTCTCAGCCTTCCCAGCACTGGCATTACAGACATGTGCCAACACACCCAGTTTCAGGGGTTGACTCTTCATACCCAGCATATGGTACAGGAAATCAAGCCCAGGTCCTTGAGCTTGCCAGGCAGTCCCTAGACCATGGAGCTATTTCTCAGGCCCATCTTCAGGGTTTTGAAGTGTTGCTAAGTCACTTGTTAGTTTCTCCTGCAAAAACTACAAGCAAGAGAAGTCCTTCATTGAAATGTTACTAGAAGGCCTATTGTTTTCTCTGAAGAAAGCTTGGGATGCAGTGTGTCCAGCTGTTCTGGTAAGCACCTTGAGAGGATGGGATAAATTTTGCTTCACTGTCACATACCCACAGCACACAGAACCAAGTACAGACACATGAAACACTCCATAAGAGAAGGCAGAAACCGTAGATGTTTATACATCAGGAGTAGATCACTAGTGGAAAGCAAAATAATAAAAGTGGAGTAATACTGTTGTAGGCACCTGAAATAGATAGAAATATTATAGGAAGTCAGAAAGGGATGGAACCTCGAAGGAGATAATATGGAAGACAAGAGAGATGAAAACTGTAAGAGGGACACTTGGATTAGGGGAAAGAAAGCTTCTGTCTGAGAGAAAGACAAAGGGTAACCCAAGTGGGTTGCCCTGAGAAGCTTAGTCTTCAAGGTCTTTTTATAGGGCAAAACCATATGGTTCCAAAGTTGTCTAAGACGGTCTAAGCCACAGTCTAGTTCCTGCTCTGGGCCAAACCTAAAGACCAAATGTCATACAAATGCTTACCTACATAAAGATCAGCATCCAGGATTGATCCTCACCTTGAGCAAGCCAGGAGGAATCACTAATCCAACCGCTTCCACCTACTAGACAAAGTCCTGTTCTATATTCGTGCCCACTTCCTACGTGACTCACTTCCTCTGGATTTAATCAATTTTACCTGAGCAATGGTATTTGGAATCACATTTGGTGACCATAGTTTTGTCCTACCTCATACCCACCTAAATGAGTTCCCATTTTCTCCACGTTAGACCCACATGACTTTGCTCTATAAGGATACCTGGAAGAAACAGCTTCCCACGGCAACCTACTTGGGTTCCCCTTCTTTTGCTTTCTCAGACAGAAGTTTCTTTTTCCCCAATAAATATTTTGCACTTAACCTCCATTTGGAGAGCCAGACAAATAGCTCAGCAGATTAAAGAGTTTGAAAACAGGTGCAGGAGATGCGGGTTTGATCCCCAGGCCTGTCATGCTGGCCCCACCCCCAAGGCATGCTGAGATGGCAACTGAGACTGGGCATGATGGTGTGCACCTGTAATCACAGGTCTTGGGAGGCTGTAACCATGCAGACTACTACGAGTCTGATCCAGTAGTGTGATCCTGAACACCCTGCAGAACAAAAAAAAAAAAAAAAAAAAAAAACCCTCCATTTGTTCCTAAAATTTATTCTTCAGTTTTAGAGAACATGAACTCTTCCCAGGTACCTTTCAGGTCAGGAGTTTCAATCCCTTATACCATTTGAATGTCATCCACTGAGATCGTTAAATAAAGATATGAGTTTGCTTTTTTTTCATAGATTCTGGATTGAGACTTGTTATATGCTTCAAATGTTGATATGTCTCCACTCATTGCTCATACTTATTCATGCTTTGCCTCATAAAGCTTTGTCTCATAAAGTTTTGTTAAAATTGCTTATAATTATGTTTTTTCTCTTGTATGGTTTTGTTAAAATGTTGGTCAAAATGATGGTAAATCTAAGTTAAAACATGGAGATTTTACAAGCTTATAATATTTCTTTAATGGCACATTTTATGCTGTTTTGTTCATGTATATGATACATTTGAACTAGCTGCCAAGTGTACTGGTATCCCTTAGTTTCCACAATAGCACTAGAGAGAGTAATGTTAGAATGCCTCCTAGAGGATTTTATGTAAACTTCAGTAAAATGGGAGTTTTAAATCTAGTTCAGACTTAGAAAATATACATACCTAAATATAAAATACAGGACTCCATTTGCCAAATTAATGACATTAGTTTGGCAACTGTTCTTAAAGACTTGGACTGCAGGTTTCACTGGGAAAGACTGACTACAATCCCCCTCTACATGCTAGAGGAAATTTCAGGCCTTCTTTCTTTCAGTTTTCTTTCTTTCACCTTTCTCCTGACTTTCCTACCTCTTTGTACTTTCCTTTTCTGAGGAATGTAAAATTATGAAAACTCTATAGTGCTTCAACTAAATGAAGCCCTTTGAAAATGGGCATTTGCTATTGCCAAAGACAGGAAAGTCATTCTAGAAAAAGAATGTCATCTCTGGGGCAGAGGAGACAAAGAGAACTTTGCCCAACCAGGAGGACACAGCATAAAAGCCATATCCCATCTTAGTGTATTCAGGAGGTCTCCCTTGGGAGGCTAAACCTAATACGCAGTGGATAGAACCAACTTCTGGGTGACACCATAAGGAGCTACATCTAAAAGCAGCACACTTATGGGCCAAACACATTTAGTGTGAAGAAGGATCATCAGCCTTTCTACTAGGTCTAGTTATCATTTAGCTGCATAAGAGATAAGTTGTAAACTTCAGAAAGTTTATTGTGAAGTGCTAGGCAATCTTGTTCAATCTTTTAACTATCCCTTATAGAACTTTGGCAAATACTGGTTACTCAGCCAGCTAGTAAATGCTCATTAAACAGCAACCACTCTTTGAAACAGAAGACAGGTTTTGCCTGCATTTCTTTGGTGAATCCCCTTCAAAGCCAATGGCTAATGGAATATAAACTGGAGAGACAGCTGGATTCCTTCCTGGAGATTGATCTCTGGTAGTGTAGGCCACTAGAACCTGAGAATAACTGAAGCATGATGACCAGGGCTACTTTCTTGTAGATACCCAACGTGCTTGGTTGAAACTGGCTCTTCACCACTGAAAGATCTTCATTTACCTATTGTACTTTTATCTTTGTTTGCTAGCAAACTGGAAATTCTTCCTAAGATGTTCAGTGGAACCATTTAATTAGCCAGTACTTCAGAAATTAGGCTGAGGCAACTTGCAATAGTTTACATTCCACAGCAGCTATCAGGGGAATGATTTATACCTGTGCCTTACATGTTCAATAAGACTAAGAGATTTTTGTCAGCCTTACATAATATGTTTTTACCAACCTGTAAAATGTGGTTGCTAGATAATTAATGTAAGTTTAACCTGTGAGCTTCAAAGATTTAATATAGCCTAGTCCTGCTAGGAAAGGTTGCTCTCGTGCCTAGGTGTGAGAACTCAAGAGTCTTACAGATTTCTTTGGCCTAGGGCCCAGGGCAAAGTTCCTCCAGTGAATTGTCTCTTTTGTCTATCTGCAAAGGTGATCTCTTTTACAACACAGAAGGGGCAAGTACTCTACTTCCCACTTAGCTTTTCATACAATAGTTATGTTTCCTTATGTAGATATTCCTGTTGCCAGACCAATTGTAACATACTTACAAATATTCAATAAGAGTAAGTGCACAGTTTGTGAGATGTTTTGGGAGATAAATATAATAGAGTGGCTCCATGAATTACTGCATGATCTAGGAACACTTTCGGGTATATATCCAAAATACTTAAAAAGAGATATTTATATCCAAAAAGGTATTTGTGCACTCAATTTCACTGAAGCAGTGTTCACCATAGATAAGAGGCTAAGTAAACCAAATGTCTTCTCACAGATGAATGAAAGAAATAAATGAATGAATGAATGAATGCATGCATGCATGAATGAATGAAATGTGGTAAATGGTTGTGTGCAAATGAATACAGTAGAACATTACTCAGATTTTTATAAAATAGGAAATACTTTGGCAAATATATCACATATGCTAGTATATGGATGGGGATTCCTGAAAGATTCAATATTTAATATTTAGTCAATGCTGTGATCATACGGAAGGCCATGTGATCCTTTAGGTTGTGGACATTGTGAAATGACCTTAGGTCCTTCAGAGTGTGCCCTCAAAATGATGTGGGTCTCCCACCAATCTCCTTTCCTATTTACTGGGTCCAGATGTGGACACTCACTCTGCAAGTGCACCTGCCATGATGTCAAGCTCATCAAATACTCAAAGAAAGTTCTAGGTGCCAAGTCAGAAATTCTAAGTGTGAGTGATGTAAATAAGCATTAGTGCTAAGTTAATTTCTCCGGGTACTTTGATTAGAGTAAATCCAGGTAACGCTGTAGAAAAATCTGAACTTTTTTAGGTCAAGTGAAATCACCAGTCATAAATGGTAAACACTATGTGATTCACTTCTATGAGTGCATCTGTTGGGAATCTCTATGTACACAGAAAGAAGATGTATTGTGAGATTTCTGACGGGATTTTCCAGGGAAAATTTTTCCGGTGCTCATGGATGTGAAGTCCCCCAAGAAATCTTCATTAGATGAAGATCTTATTATATCAGTAGTGTGTCTCTCTCCAAGTCCGAAGGTCTGAGTACCTAGATTTATGTTGTCCAGCAGTGAGGAAAGAGCATACAGCAGCTCCAGGAAAAGGACCCCTACAGTCCTCTGCCTTCTCCATCCTGGCCCTCAGCTGTCCTGTGGTGCAGCCCCATCCCAGGGCAGATCTTGCATGCTCAGCTCACTGACTCCCTGATCCCTCTTAGAACAGCCCCACAGACACATCCAGAGATAATGTTTATTGGTTTTCTAGGCCTTCCTTAAGCCAACCAGTTGGACTTTTAAGCTTAAGCACCACAGAAATGTGAATAAAATATTTAATCTCTTAAAAACTGAATAGAGAGGCCTAATGAGTTATCTCAGAAGACTAAGCACCTACTTAGGCTAACATAAGGATGGGTTTGATCCTTGGCACCACATGAAGCACTGGCCTCGCCCCCAAGCACGATGAGCTGGCCACTGAGACCAGGTGTGGTGGCACAAGAATGCCAGCAATGGGGAGACTGAAAACAGGAGGATCACTATGAGTCTGAGTTGTGTAGTGAGACCTTTTACCAATATACATTTTTTAAAAAATAGAATAGTGTTTCCCAAGGACCTTGAAGTAGGTGTGTTAGAAGTTGCCACTAAGTAGGTATAGTTTTTATTTTATGAAACAAAGGAGTCCTACACTGTGTTGTTCTAGAATGTGAGCATACTGAACACGCTGACATTCTTGAAGTAGACTGTAAAGGTAAATGGTGTGTGTCTTTTGGCACAAATTAAAAAGAAAAAAGAAAGATGAATGCAGCTGTAAGCTGGTCATAAAATTTAAATTTGAATGGAAATATGAAAAAGCAGCAAACATTCATGAGAGATTTAAGCAGTTTTAATGAGCTAAGTGTTTTCACACACACCTGTAAGACCAACACTCACAGAAACTACCAAAGGAGAACCGCAGGTCCTGGGCTACCCTGCGTTGCATCACAAGTTCCAGGGAAAGTCTGGGCTATGTAGAGACATTCTGAATAATAATAATAATAATAATAATAATAATAATAATAATATAGTTTTAAATAAATAAAACAATCTATGTCATGAAAAGAAATGAATGAACAATACATAGCATCTACAAGTCAGTGTATATGAACTGACTTGTTCATATACAGCGTTGGTGAAACGTCGTGAAATGACCTCATTTGCACTCAGAAAAATGAGTCAGTCACGGGTATCAAAATAATGGACTAGAAAAGAATCAGTGCAGGCTGAAAAAGATTTTTTTTATTTTATACAGTTGATAGATGTGTTTATATGTATCTGAGTTCAGTAAAATAAAAAGAAAATGAGATTGCTTAAATATTATGCAACTAGTGGACCATGTCTAAAGGTACTAAATGCAGTTCGCATACCTAACATCAAACTAAACTCACCAGCATTGTTTCCAGTGTTCCAGTGTGGCCTTGGCTGCTTTTCAGTATCCCCCTCCCTTTTCTGCTCTCCAGGCCTTGGTGTTCATTAGGAGGGAGTGGGTCGATCCCATCTAGAGTAAGTTCTGTGAGGACAGGGACTGTGGGAATTCTCACACACACTCAGAACTGCACAGTGTTGTGTAGTCAGTGTACCTGCACACACACACACACACAGCTTGTCTCTCTGATGCACAGGTCTGGGCTGCAGTTTGCACGGGGCTCCTTGAGGCCAGCCAAGTGCAGAAGCCCATGTTGCTGTGCTCTGTGGAGCATTTGCACGGAGCTCTCCAGGTAGAAAGTAGTTTATTGTAATGCTTTCTTGTGATCCCCGAACCCCAGGAGGCTGAAGCAGAGCACCTCATGTTCCAGCCCAGCCTGGACAACTTTGCAGGACTGTGTCTCAAAAACAAAACAAAACAAAAAAACACCATGCAAAGGTACTGGGCTGATACCCTGGCATAGCAACAAAGGCCAAAAAATAGAAAGAAAATTAATTCACTCCTGAAATTTATACTTCATCCTTATAATATTAAAATTTAGAAAAATCACTGGTCAAACTTGGCTGCCTTAGTACCCCACCACTGGCCATGAACTGGGGGTGGCAGCCACCCTGTGCCCCAGGCACCCCAACTTTTCCTGTACAGAGAAAATCCCCCAACCCCTGTGTAGGGAAGGAAGCTGCCCTGCTACCAGCAGGAGTGACTATTGTTCCTCAGCCTTGTTGATTCTGAGAAATATCCACAGGAAGGAAGGTTGAGTCAGAACCCACCCCAGAGCATAAAGCCAGAGTGAGGCCTATCTGGAGAAAGTGTTACAGAGAGGCTATCTTTTTAAAAAATCAGAAAAAAATTTTAGATTCATGGTGGGTTTTTGTTGTTGTTGTTGTTGTTGGTTTAGTTTTTTTGTTTGTTTGTTTATGTATTTGTTTTCTTTTTTTCTTTTTCTTTTCTTTTTTTTCAGGCCTGTAATTCAGAAAGTCTGCCCAGGGCAGACTCCTTGTCTAGGGCAAATGAAAATCCACCTAACATGGGCAAAGGAGGTCCTAAGAAGACCTGAGTCACCATGTCATCCTGCACCTTCGTTGTGCAAACTTGCCAGAGGAGCACGAGGAGAAGTCCCTGATGCTTCAGGTAACTTCTCAGAGGGTCCTAAGTGCTCAGAGAGATGGCAGGCCCAGAGGAGGGAGCACATGCTAAAATGCGGCTGGGAAGAAAAAGCTCCCAACTGCACCTCAAGTTCAAGTCCAGAAAAGCTATAATGCCTTGTTGTGCCTCAATAAAAAAAAGTTACCTGCATAATGCTGGTGAGATAGCGCAGCAGACCAAGCGCCTGCTTTGGCAAGTGAAGGGACCAGAGTTCGATCCCCAGTCCCGCATGCTGCACTGGCCCCAACCCCAGGACACACTGAGCCGGTGACGGATTCCATGCGTGGTGGTGCACAGCTGCAATCCAGTGCAGGGGAGGCAGAAAACAGGAGGATCACTACCTGTCCAAGCTGTGCAGTGAGACCCTGTACCAAATAGATAAATGAAAAATAAATAAAAAGTTATCTGCAAAAAAATAAATAAAAGGAACAGAAGAAAGGAAAAAAGGAAGAAAAAGAAAAATGACTGAAACAACTAAATACATGTATTAAACTTTAAATAAATTTCACATGCAACCATGTTTTAAAGTAGTCCATTGATTCTTCGTGCCACATAGTAGGTGAGCAGGAAAGGGAGGAACTGCAGCTTCCTCACCGGCGGCATTCAAAAGAGAAAGTCCAGAAAATGAGTCGGCAGCCTGCGCTGCGCACAAAACCACACGCCCACTGCCTGGGAGTGGAGCTGGGAGGGGAGCTGTTGCCTGAACCTCTCACCCATTTATGAGAAACCAAGAGCCACTTTCACTTTCAATTTGAGCTGTGTCCAAAACAAAAATAACTTCAAATTCCTAAATTGACACCAGAAATCTTTTGCTAAAGAATAAAATGGGAAAAATTTCCATCTCCTGACAACTAATTCAATTTTCAGCACAGAAACAGTATTAAGTGTAATGAGCAGAAAGTTACGGTCACTTCAGCAAAACCAGCAGCCCAAAAGGAACCGGATGGGAACTTGTTTTAACTCGCTGCTCCTCATTTCAGGGAACCTCAAACCATTAAGCAGTCACAGTGTCAGGACCTGACAGACCGCCAGAAAAACATATCAATCATGTTTGAACTGCACACACTGGTCTCAAAAACCCAGACATAGCACATCGTAAGCACGTACAAAAGAAAAATTGGGGCCGGCCAAATAGTTCAGGGGATTAAAGCACCTGCAATCAGGCTCGGGGACTCAGGGTTTGATCCCCCAGCTTGCTGCGCCAGCCCCGCCCCTGGGGCATGATGAGATGGTGAATGAGACTGGGCGTGGTGGCGTGAGCCTGCAATCCCAGCTATTGGGAGGCTGTAAACAGACGGATCACTGCAAGTCTTGATCTAGTAGTGAGACCCTGAACCCTCTGTAGACCCTTCTCTAAAAATACAAAAAAAAAAAAAAAAAGAAAGAAAAGTTTATTAATAACACAAACAAAAATCTAGTATATCACCTGCCATCGGGTGGCAGTCACAGACTTTTTGCTTCAATTCCTACCCACTTTGGCTTCAAGGTACACAGTGTACAGAAATGACATGTGGTGAAAATAATTCAGTAAGAACCAAAACTTATCTATTAAAGCATGGCATTTCTGTTCTACCACTTAAGGTGGTGTTCAAGCATGAGCCCACTTTTTGGGGAAGAGGTGGGAAGCCTAACTGAGTAACAAACAGTTAGAGAAGTGGAAGAGACTGACTGCAAATCTTTCCAGACCAAAATTTATACTACGTTTCAAAAAAAACTTTAAAAGAAGTAGAATTTTTAAGCAAAATAGTTACTTTTCCAGTGTTGATTCAAAAATACTTAGAGAAGCCTTGTTATGTGTTAGGCTCTGTTTTTGAAGTAGGAATTTAGCATTTGAAAAGAGACAAAGTTCTTTGCATGCATGGAGATAAATTCTAGCAAGCAACATGCACATAAAACAAAGTGAAATGAGCACAACTTCCACACAGAAAAGTGAAGCAGGGAAGAGGGAGGGCAGGAGCTGGGAGCCCAGACTATGGGAGTTTTACATAGCCATCCGCACATGGCATCCACTGAAGTTGTATTCAGCTGAGACCTAAGGGAGTAAGTTGGTGCACCACCTGGGAACCTGGAAAGAGCACAAGAGGTAGAAGAAACGGCAAGTGCAAACTCCAGCTTATGTGATAGAGCAGCAATGCCAGGCTTTAGTATATAAGCTTAGGTTCTTATTGAATTATTGCACCACATTTATATCTCAGTTCACTGCCTACCATGAAGCCAGAGAGGTGGCAAGAGAAAGCAATCTGTCTGTGGCATCCACTCTGTGGCAGGTGGTACACTACATTCTTTCTTTGTAAGTGTTCTTAATGAATTTTTCTTCTGTATGTGCTTACGATGTTCTATTATCTGGCCTTTGGAGATCTGGCAGTCTGTCAGGCCCTGATGCTCTGACTGCTTCGTGGTTTGAGGCTTCCTGAAATGAGGAGTCAAGTCCTAAGGCAAGATACACCCTGTGTGTTTCAGAGAAGCTAGGAGGGGAAGTTTCAGGTGATGGAGGATGAATGCAGCCACCTTAGTAACCCTGTTGTGAGGACATGAGTTTTCCTGATGCTAAGGAAAAGTCACCTGCATGATATGAGTCCTGGCCTCCCTTGAACTGTCTGTCACAGCCACAGACAGGATCAGAAGTGGGGTTGGAAAGCTATGTCAGGGCTTCAAATGCAGCTGATACTGTCTGCCCCACTACTCCTGCGATCAAAGCCCCTTAGGTTAAAGGCAACCGCTGCTGTGTTCTATACATAGTGCCAGCTGTTTTATGAAGGCCGCATTACCCAGGAGTTTGTTGTACATGCAGTTACTTCAAGTTATCCCAGCACAGTCCAGACTCAACTTCTCCTTCCTTTAACATCCATTCTAGGTTTCCTGCACATGTCCTGGGCAAAAGCAGGCATCTCGCTGCATCCACTAAAAATGTAAATGAAACATAAACACACATTGAGCTGTAGGCCTAAACCACTCCACCAACAAGACTACCTGTCCCAAAGAATAAGAAAAGAAATGAAGAAAAAAAAAGACTAACTTCCCCCACCCAACACAGCAGAATGTGAAGGAACTTAAGTGTTCAACAAGTTCAAATGTAGAACAGCCAGCTATTCTCTAGTGACAAAGGGACTTGAGTGCCCAGTGCACAGTCACTGACCTGGCATGGTAGCTGCAGAGTGTGTACAGCCCTCCTCTCCACCCCTCAAAGTCTCTGCCTTGTTCCTTGACAGCGCTACACAGCTGCGCACCAGCAATGTCCACAGCATGCGGGATCCTCCTCAGCTTACTCTGCTTTGTTGAGTAATGAGAGACAAATGCTCTTCAGCTGTAAAACATTCTGTCAAGGTTTTCTGTAATAACTTCCACTCTGACTGAGTAGCTTTCATTTGGTAAGTGTGTTATATCTTGGAATATTGAAGTAATGGAGTGCAATTATAAGCCTAATTTGTTTACTTAACAATTCAATTCATACACGTTATTATTTTAATTCACTTGTTTTAATTGACTATTTTTTTCTGTATTATATTAGGACAGGGTCTACAGGGTGTTCAGAGTCTCACTATAGAACGGACTCGCACTGATTCTCCTGTGTTCAGCCTCCGAAGAGCTGGGATTATAGTTGTGCACCACCACACTGGTTTTGGTGGGTGGGAGGCGGCATGGCATGCCGGGAATTGAACCCTGGCTGATGCATTCTGCCTAAGCAGGTGCTTTAGTCCTCTGAGCTGTCAGGTCAGTCATTCTGAAATGTATTTTCAGCAAAAGGGTTTGAACTCAGATCTTCTGAATGTATGAGATTTTCTGCTCTTCATTAATTTTGTTTTGAACAAGTTCTTGCTAAGCCATAAAATTGACCAGGATAGGGGCAAAATGGTGACTCTCCTGCCTTACACTCACAGTGTGCAAGGAATTTAAGCATGCACAACCATGCCCAGATCATACGAATTTTTAAATAGTTTTCATGAGGAAAATAAATATTCATGCACAGATACCACTTCATAAAGTTCACAGCGTATTTGAACATCAGCACCCTGAGTTCAAGGCACACAAAAAATTAGCTTTTGGAGTACACATTAAATTATATCTAAACATTGCTTCCCTTCCCATGACTTCTTTTTTTAATTCTTTTTTATTTTATTGGTACTTTCTTTGTCTTTTTCAGACAGACAGATGATAGAAATAGGTAGATAGGTAGATGATAGATAGATAGATAGATAGATGATAGATAGATAGATAGATAGATAGATGATAGATAGATAGATAGATAGATAGCATTCATCAGAAGGAGTTGTACCTATATGAGATATCTCACTTCTTTTTATCCATTCCTCACCCCTCCCTTAAACTTCTCCTTCCCTCATTATTTGCAAAAGCTTTTCCCCCATTTTTTGGTGTTTGCTTATTTGTTCCCACTTTTCATTCTCCCCCATCTCTCATTCTCCTTTTCATTTGAACATTTTCTTCCCACTTCCCAATGGTCTTTATGAATTTGGGGATCTGTTCACACTTCAAGGTTCTCACACCAGAAAACCCATGTGATACCTATATGTGAGTGTCCCATTTATTTTACTTAGGAGTGCGGTGTCAAGGAGCACCATTTAGTTAGAAGTCTCTCCAGCTTACCCTCTTACCCTTACTTCTTGTTCCCTTTGCAAATTAGAGACTATACAGTTTCTTTTAAATGACTGAATCAGGGCTGATTTTAAAGAAAACACAGCAAATTTTATAAAACAACTATTAAGGAAAAGCAAAGCAGGACCACAAGATGGCTCCAGGATCAGGTCCAGGCTGCTGGCATTCAGGTGACTTAAAGGCTGTGAGTTGAGATAACCGACTAGGCTTGTCTGTGCCTCACTTACCATCCATCATGGGAAATGGTTGTTATGAGATTTAAGATGTGCAGTACACCTGCAGCGATGGCCCTACCCAGATACCCGGCCATGAAGCGAACCCTCCCCACTGTGCAGTGAGCATCAGCACCAAGGGCTGGTGCTCAGGGACAGGACTACAGGCCCTTTCCTGCTCTGCGCTTCTCAGTACCTAGCTCCACTGTGAGGGGAGCTTGTTACTTTTAGAGATTATACTTTAAAGATAGTATGCTGTCTCCCCACTCTAGTGTGCTCAAACTCATGCCAATCTTGAGTCATATGCCAGTATGTATTATACCTAAGGGACATTTATGAGATGACCAAATGATTTCTAAGAATTGTGCAACAAAATATTTGAAGAAATGGAATAATAAGCTGTATCTTGGCTCTCATACGGCTACAGAAATGGTTATGCTTCCTGATCCTTTGCAAGGAACTAAGAGCTTTCAGTTTCACATTCTTCTAAATCTCTCATAAAGCTTCTTGCTTTTCATTTGTCCATGCATGCAAATACAGAAACCCTTATGCATTACAGGATGACATAAAAGCCCAAGCACAGAGCCAGAGGCAGAGAAGAGAGAAGCCAAGCCACCCACACTGAGCAGAACAGGTAAGAGTCCGCCTTCCCTCTGGCAGCTTCTCCAGCTCTGAAGGAGCTCTGCTCCGGGCTCACAGCTTCTAAGTCTGATGCAGGGACACGAGGGGACTTCTGAGGGCTGGTTATTTTTCTTAAAAACTATCAGAACTGTGAAAGCTTGGAGCTGAGCCTTGCATGGGACCGAGGTCAAATGCAATCCAGATTTGATCACAGCGTCAGGTCCCCTGCTGCCAACACTGGGCTTGTGTTGAGTGCACTCACAGACAAGGGAAGGAACAGAGCCTCTTTCTGTCTGTTGGCTTTGTGTGGACGGGAGCACAGGCTGCTGTGGTCCTGCCGTCTTGCTCAGAACTGCTCTTGCTGCACTATGGGGGTAACAAGACAGCCACAGGGATGTTGGTTTGCAGGAGGAAAGCACAGAAATGAGATACAGTTGAGCAGCCATTGTCACTGATAAACGCAAAAAGAAAGAAATACCCAGCATGAGAGAGGGAGGTCACAAGAGCAGCCTCCTTCCTACTCAGGCACCCAAACTGCATTTCCTGTGGGCTGTCTCCTTTCAGCCCTGGTGCAAATGCAGTGACTCCTCAGGGCCCACGCGCTCCTTCACGTCCACAGCAGAGCTCAGCCTGCGCTTCACTGAAGAGCTTCCTCTACAAGAGTCTCACAGTGCAGCCCTCAAGGAGGCCTCTGCTTCCAACACAGTCCCCTGCCCTCCCCTAATTTTCCTGCCTTCAGGGAGCTCTTGCCCTGACTTCCTTGACAGGCGCCAGCCTCCCTTCTCAGCTCCTGTCTGTGGCCACCTCTCCCTGCCGGCTCCTCACCCCTGCTTCCTCCACTCTTTTTCTTCTTCCCTCTTTATTTCTCCTTCCTCTGCTCTAACAAAGGAAAACAAGCAAAAAAGAAAGCAAGAAAACCTAAAAGCACTTTGTTAAAACCTATCTTAGGACAATTCCTTCTCTAGTCCTCTTCATATGTTTCCTGTTTTCATAATTCTTATTCTGTAGAAAATTTGAACAAAATCCAGTACTTACACTTCCCTGAGTTTGCACTCACTCACTGTTATGATCAGAGAGCCCAGAGTCGGGCCCCACCCCTGCCTGTGCACCTCCAAATCCTTGCAAAGCCCCATCTTCTGGGTACCCACACCCATGGTCAGCTGTTTACATGCAATTTGCAGGAACAGCATGCTGCTTGCCCTTCTGGGAAGGCAGGGTGAGAAATGCTGTGGGATCTCTTTCCAGTGAAATGAGCACAGCCCCTAGCGGTGGAAGGAGGATCACATTTTAAAATTCCTAATCATTGTCAAAAGGCTTACATCAAGCCATGAACAAGGTAGACAGGAGGGGCTTTATTCATTGTAAGAATTAATGAACTGAAAATATTTAATTCATTACGCGCACACAGAATGGAAGAAAATTGTTTAAATATTATTGTGCATTCCATTTATTCTCTCTATATTTTTGTTTTTTACTCTGAATCCAAAGATAAATTTTCTGCAATGAATTAAATTTAAGTTTGGCCTTGTGTAAGCAGGTGAATGTTGATGTAAAAATTTGTTATGACTATTTTAAAATACAACCGTTTGAATGGATGACAGGATAGCTGAGCAGACCAAGTGGGTGCTTAGGCAAGTGTGTGGATCCCCTCCCCCAGGCTCACCGAGCTGGCCACCAAGTTCAGGCATGGTGGCACACTCCTGTAACCCCAGGGTTAGGTAGGCTGCAAACAGGAAGAGCACTACAAGTCCAAGCTGCACACTGAGACCCTGTTCCAAATATATATATATGACCCTGTTCCATATATATATATATAATATATCTGCTGCTTGGATACTATTTCCATAACTTCCTCAGCTGATGTGAGTTTTCCTTCATGCATCTTGTTGACACACACAGTACTTGGTGGTTCATGCGGGGGAATTTCATGAATCCAGTTTCTCAGCACTAACGCTACAGGTTCCACCTCTCTCCACCCCTGCCCTTGCAGACCAGAGGATTACCCACAGGACATGGCCTCCGAGACCTACATGCCAGGCCCTGTGTGCCTCATTGAGAACGTGAAAGGACAACTGAAGGTGAACCAGGAAGCTCTGGGGATCCTGTCCGCCATCTCCCAGCCCGTCGTGGTCGTGGCCATTGTGGGCCTGTACCGCACAGGCAAATCCTACCTGATGAACAAGCTGGCTGGGAAGAAAAAGGGTGAGTGCTGCCAGCAGGGCTCTGCTGAGCCCCTGACCACCCCCACTGCCAGCATCCTGCATGGGGGTGGGGAGGGGAGAAGAGCCCAGGAGGATTTGCGAGCTAATCTGCCACGAATGAGATCATCATCTTCATTTCACTGGGCTCTAGGGGATGAGAGTGGGCTCACCAGCTCACCTTGTTATGCCTTAGCATCCCCTTGGAAAGCATAAATCAGTCCTTTCCTAAACATTCCTTTGTTTATTATTATTGTTGTTATTATTATTATTAATTAATTTACATGGTAGCAAACTTTTATTTTTAATTTTATTGAGAAACAAATAGCAATGATAAAGTTTCAAAACTGATTAGTAAGACAGTTTCAATAATTAATACATTGCTTATTGTTGTCTTCATAGTGGTTATCATAGTACGAGATGCAGACATGATATCCTGTCCAAACACTATTACTACAAATCTTTCTTCTCATTGAATTAAGAGAAAGTAGCTGTGTATCTATCTTAACTATTTTGTATATATAAATAAAAAATGGTCCTTAATTTATATCCTTTTTTTCTTTAGTTTTGTCCAAGAACCATATTGCAGTATCATTTCAATATTGAAGGTGCTTGAATTGAGCAAAATAATCCAATGTAGTCCAGTAGTACATAATAGTAGTGGGTTATCCATAGGACTGGCAATGTCAGAAATTATTGACTTGAGCCTTTTTACAGCTCAGCATGTTAATATGACTTTACTTTTTATACCTCATTTTTATACTTTTCTGCTGGATGGTTAAGACCAAGATAAAGCAAGACTTATGTAACAAGAAATGTAACTTTTGTATCTAACAAGGTCAGTCAAATCCCCTCAGGATTTATCCTGAAACTCTTCACTGCAGTTTATAGGTCTTTGTCAGTGTCAGCCATGTGGATGAGTCATGGCCATTGCTTGATCAATTTACTCCCTGTGAAAGCCTGATAGAATGATTTCTCTCCATGTGGCTCTCCTTAGGCACACTCTACATCACTGATCACTTTCCTCTGTGGCACTATAATCCCCTTGATCAGTAAATCTGTGACACAACTGAGTTGCATGATGTTATAGTACAGGTTCTCCTGTCCCAAGTCCTCAGTGACCTTGAAAGGCTAAGGCCAAACTGTTGGATGTCTTTACAACTCTTCTTTTACTCTAATTTTTGCACTACAAACATAAGTTGTTAACCCTCCAGAAGAGAAGCTTAATGATATTATTACCCTATAACAGGCAGTTGAGCTTAACCCATCTAAATATCAAACATTTTAGACATAACATGGAATAGGTATTTTCCATCAAGTATTTATATGTTAAACTTAAATCCTTACAGAATATGAAAAAAATAACAAAATATTTTTTAAAATATGAATAAACAATTACCAATTTTTACACAGAAATTTAGAAATCTAACCATATGCATCATTGAAGCCAAACAATCCTATGACATTTTTTTCTTGTCTCTTGTTTTCATTTATTATCCTTTTTTTAAAACAAACATTTACTTGAGAGGCAGTACAGCAGTAATTGCTATAACATGACAAGCAGTATGTATTTAGAAAACCAGAATGGGCTAGGGAGGTGGCTCAGTGGAATAAGTGCTTCCCTGGCAAGCACAAGGGCCTGAGTTCGACCCCCAGTTCTACATAAAATAAAATGAAATGAAATGAAATAAAATACCAGAATGGCAGGCATTACAACAAGCATGACCTAGTATTACATATTGCTAACTTCAGTGAAGTTGCTTAGTCACAGTTATCAGCGTATATAGTTAGCCAGGGTGAGAATCCTACCAATTAACTGCTAGTTTCAAAAACATGCTGAAGATTCTTAGGATCATTGCCTTAACCGTCTTCTGCATATAAATGTAGGGCTTTGCCCCTGTCATGTTTCCTAGCTTTTCTCCTTAACCTGTCTTCGCTGTGTAATCCTTAACTTCTTGCTTTCCTTTCAATTGTGCTATACTTTTCTATTTTTATTTCTCCTTTTATGAATTCTCAGATTCTTATTAAGATGTTCATGAAATATGAACCAGTTCCTACTGTCTTTTGAAGATATAAAAGCTTCATTTACATTACATTTTTTCTGTTGCTTAATATTTACATAATATACATTTTGCATCATTTCTTGTGATCTGTTTCTGGCACTAAGTAAAATCACAAATTTGCACAATCACCATTTCCCTCCCTTTCCAGATCTCTCTCCTCCTCCCTGAGAGGAACTCTGCCTCCTTGAACAGCTCCCTGTGCACCAGGCCCGCCTCCATCTAGGCTCTGGCTAGGAATTTGACTGTTCTCCACGCACCATGCATGTGGAATCAGAAAGATGTGTGCTTCTGTGACTGTTGTTTTTACATTTAGTGTGTTGTCTTTAGGTTTCCCCAGTGTCACATTTGTCAAAATTTTCTTTCTTTTAATGCTCCATGATGTATGAATACTGCACATAAATTTCTTCATCCACTCATTTAAATGGGCAGTGGCGCTGTTTCACATTTATGCTGTTAGGAATAATATCAATGGGCACATGGATATGAAGATGCTGATTCAAGTCCACCCTCAAAATGTCTCTGAGTATACCACCACAGTTCGTGGTGCTGGGTCACATAGTAATTAATTTAATTTCTTGAGTAATCACTATTCACTTTTCATTTAATTTTTGTGTATGTGCAGACTGTGGATTGAACTCAGGCCCTTGAGCTTGCCAGGCAAACGCTTATTCTACGGAGCTATCTCCCATGCCCTCATTTTTCAGCTTGCTTGAACCATTTTATGCTCCCATTCAAAGTACATTAATGTACTAATTGTCTATACTCTGCAATTATTTGGGGTTTTTTTCTGTATGGTTTTGTTCATTTCCTTGTTGTCATAGTGGATGGGTGTGAAATAGTCTCTTGTTGTTTCCACTTAGAGTTCCCTGAATAACTAATAATGTTAAGCATCCTTCCCTGTGCTGCATGGCCATTTGAATATCATCTTTATACAAATGCCTACTTAAACAATTTTTTTTCATTTGATAAATCTGGCTATTTGTGCATCATTGTAGGAACTTGATATATTGCAGATATCAACCCTTTATCAGGTACATGTCTGTCAAATATTCTCTCCAGTTCCATAGATTTGCGTGTTGCATTTTTACTCTGTGAAGGTAATTTTTTATTATTGTGAAGGTAAAATTTGAGGGAGAAATTTTTCAATTTTGAAAAACTTTAAGAAACTGTAATTTTTATTTGCTGTCTATGCTTTTTAACATTTCTTTCTGATTTCAGTACCTTATAATTCCTTCTCTTGTCGAATTACATTGGATACAACTTTCACATCACCATTGAGTACAAGCAGGCCAGACCCCTTTTTCTTGCTTCTGATCCTAGAGGAAAAGATTTCAATTTTTGCCACGGGCTTTGATGTTGCCTATAAAGTTTCTTGGGTGGCCATTATTTTGCAGAAGTGGTTTGCTTCTATTCCAAGTTTCTTAAGTGTTTTGCACTACTGGGGATAGAACCCTGCCAGGAGGAAGCTACATTCCTACATCAACATCCTTTTTGTTGTTGTTCTTGCTGGATACTGAAGATTGAACCTAGAATCTCAAGCATGCTTGAAAAGATCTCTACTTCAGCTACTTATCCAACCCTTTGTGAAATTTTAATTTGAGACCAACTTCCAATAGGCTTATGAGGATGACCTTAAGGGGACGTCATCCTCTCCTGCCTCAGCCTCCTCTGCAATTAGGATTAAAGAATGGTACCAGTGTGCTGACATGGTACATAGTTTTCTTATCATGAGACTGCTCAACATTTTTCTTTCATAAGATAACAATACTCACTGTTTGCCTCATGGTAAGTAAGGTCAGTGCTGCCTGAGGTTTTGGTTCTCATCTCCTCTGTGCTCCGCAGGCTTCTCTCTGGGTGCCACAGTACAGTCTCACACCAAAGGAATCTGGATGTGGTGCGTGCCTCACCCCAAGGACTCGAAGCGTACGCTAGTCCTGATGGACACCGAGGGCCTGGGAGATGTTGAGAAAGTAAGTGTGATGGTTCCAGTTTGGATGAGCTCCTCACCTGGGAATATTTGCTACAATAAGCACTGTTTTCTTGTTTTAATTTAAGTATTTATCTTTTTTTGTTGTTGTTTACTTTTAGGGAAGGGTCTACAGGGTGTTCAGGTGTCTAACTACTAGGTCGAACTCCTAGTGATCCGCCTGTTTACAGCCTCCCAAGAGCAGGGATTACAGGTGCGCATCACCATGCCCAGAATCAGTTGCCATCTCATTGTGCCCTGGGGCGGGGCCGGCATGGCAGGCCCAGGGATATAATCCTGGCTTTAATCTGCTGAGCTATTTGGGAGACCCCTGCTGTTTTTAAACATATTATGTTTTTATTTTTTCCTTACATTGCAGAAACTCAGTTTAACAGACAGCAATCAGAAAAATATTCATAAGACAGAATACTAGCAGAATAGCAACATGGTTAATATGATGTTCTATGTATTAACCACAATCTATAAACAAAGCAAATGATCCTGTATGAAAAAAGAAAGCACAAATATACTCAGTGTCAAGAGTCTTATTCTACTGCTGACTTTAAAGAGTTGGGTGTTGAAGCCTCATCATTGTGTTTCATTTAGAAATCTAGTTCTAGCTCAGTACACCTATCAAATGATTTGTCTTCCTTTAGATTCAGCTTTCTGATATGTCAAATGCTTGTAATTTTTGCATATACCTCCTAGTATTGTTATCTAATAAGATAAATAAAATTATGTATATGTAATAATTGTATAAAAGAACTACAACTACTATATACACACACTTATTTATTTGTTTGTTCATTTATTTAAGCATTCCCAGGGTTAGAAAAGTTGGGCACATTAACACTGGCTTGTGTCCCTAGCCCATTATTTATTTATTTCTTGTCTTGAGAACGGGTCTCACTAAGTTTCATAGGCTGTCATTGGACTTATTCTCCTGTCACATCCTTGCTTGCAGGTGGCGTTGCAAATATGTAATGCTCAATCAGGTTGCACACCACCTACAAATAAATTTCTACTAATAGTAAGAATTGTTTCTTTAATTTAAAATTTCTGTGAGATCTAAGAACCTAGCTGTGCTTGCACTCTGCCTGGCTCTGGGCATCTATGCAGTGGGGCAGTGAAGGAAGGCAGCCTCCCCTGGCTCCTGCAGCTCTAGGGCATCAGTTATTAGTTCTCAGAACACTACAGGTCTGCTCCGCAAAGGTGTATAGTAACAGCTTGGTGTGTCCATGTAACACCAGAAAATGGAAACTGAGCATCCAGAGGAAACTTTCCCCAGCACTGACTTAACAGTGAATTTGGTAGACATCCTGCAGAAGACATGGAAGAGGAGCAAGCATCTAAAACAAGGAGAAATACCAAAGAGATGGTTGAGCTACAAATTTTGTTTCAGAGTGATAATGCTAGGGCAGTGCTTAGAAAGGGAGGAAGAAGGGTCAGCCAAATAGCTCAGGGGATTAAAGTGTCTGCAAGCAGATGCAGGGGATGGAGTTTTGATCCCTGGGCCTGCTGTGCAGTCTCCACACCTGGGGAACACTGAGACAGCAATGGAGACTGAGTATGGTGGCATGCCTGCAATCCCCGGTCTTGGGAGCCTGTAAACATGTGGATCGCTACAAGTCTGATCGAGTAGTGAGACCCTTAACACCCTCTAGATCCTTTCCTAAAATACAACAAAAAAAAAATTTTGAAAAGGAGGCAGGAATATTAAGGCATTCAATATGGACACAATGTGAGTGTTTCAGTCCCAGGCAGCAATAGCCTGAGTGTTCATTATCAGTGCAGGTATGGAAACAATTGGAGAAATTCTGAAGAAAATATCCCTACCTCGGAAGTTGGACTGCAGTTGCCATCACCTGCTGCAGCTAACCAGCTTCCACTCAAATCTGAGGCCATGAAATGATTAATAACCAACCTATTAATGAAATGACTTTTACTGCTAGTGGAGATGTTACTTCATCAAAGTCTGGCTGGAAAAATTATTGTGGTAAAAGACATTAAAATTAAAAAAGTTGGAGAGAACACTCAGGCAACAATCACATCTTCTAAAAATGTTGTTCTCATTCTACTGACAGAGTTGTTCATATTGGATAAAGCCTGATAGCTTTTTAGAGTTCAGAAAAATCATCCTTGAACTAAAACCTGGGTCTACCATCAAAAGACGTGTGCAATCTTATGAGCCAAATTTTTAAAATGAAACTTATGATTATGGTCTTTTTACCATGATATCTGCTAACTGCTCTGGACAGTCAGTGGGTGAGAGGTGACTGTGACAGAGTATCTCCTGGCCAGGATGGGCATTCGACGCTTCTCTCTAGAAAAGATTACGATGACCTGAGCTCTGACTGGGGATCACTTCCCATCCTCCTGACCAGTGTGCCAGGGTACTAGTACAATTCAGAATCTTACTGCTCCACCAGCACCACCTAGAGGTAGAGATTTAATGGCCTATGATAGAAAAGGACAACCTGAGGCCCACTATGATGGCATAGTTTGTTGCAGTGCTGGTGAATCTTGGGACTCTGCAGTAGGTGCAGGGAGCCATCAGAATGGCTGATGACATAGGAGTCAGAGTGGCTCTGGGTATGATTATTCCTCTGTAGGAGGCGAGCCTCATGTGGTGATCTAGGTGGACATATTAGTACTTCACAAGTAACTATTCCCAAATATTAGGGTGTATCTAATATTGGCAAAGAAGGTAGCAGATGACACAAATTGATCATAAATCGAGAAGGTTTATGAAAACTGATGAGCCTTTAGGAGGATCCAAAGATCAGATCATTATCATTACAGAAACACAGGACCAGGTATATAATGCACAGTGTTGCCTGCAAGACAGTGTGTAGCTGTCTGTAGGTGTTGAAGAATTCAAATGCAAGGTATTTCTTTGTCACAGTATGCAGCAATATTCTGAAAAGTGTTTCTAATATAAGAAAGAACTTAGAAGTGCCCTCCATCTTTTTTTTATTTAAATCTTTTTCTATTGAAAAAGCCAGCCTTCCTCTGATTCATAGGTGTTCTGCATTTCAGATGTAGTGAAATTTTTGATGTTCACCACTTGTAATGTTTGAGTTCCTCACAAACAGGGGTGGGGGGGGCTTGCAAAAATGAACATTGAAATTTTAAAACAGCAACAGAGTCGATTTTATTGTGCATTCATTATTGTTGGTTTAAAAAATTTCCCACCATGTAACTACTGTAAGGACATTGTGTTGTGTTGTCACTGCCAACAGTTGAGGGTGGAACAGGGAGGAAAGTGACAATAGCCCACATGTCCCTGAAGTCTGTTCAGAGCAGTGTGCAAAATGTTGTGCTCTTTTCTAAGAAGCACTTTATGATTTTTATAATAAATTTAGTGAACCTAAAAAAGTCCTATGAACATTCACTGCTTTTCAGTTATCTGACAATAATCATAAGAACACCTGGAAAGAAAAAAGTGGAAATTAAAATTTAATCAAAAAAATATTCGAAATTCAATCTTATAGACATTTTAGTTCAAGTTAGGCTTCTATGTAATTACTCTAACAACACTAACTATATTATGATACTGCTGCCACTGCTGATCTGCAGCTTGATATAAGGCTACAACATTCCTGAGGCCAATTTTGTTCTGCTTTCCAGGGTGACAATCAGAATGACTCCTGGATCTTCGCCCTGGCGATTCTGCTGAGCAGCACCTTTGTGTATAACAGCATGGGAACCATCAACCAGCAGGCCATGGACCAACTGCAGTATCCTTTGTGTGGTCCAGGAGGAGAGACCTGTGGGAGTAATGAGCCCCACAGCTCTACAGCCTGGTGCAGCCAACCAGTAAGCGAAGACAGAAGCAGGAAATCAAGTCAGGAAACACTCATGTACCTACTAAAATAATAGCACTTAGGCTAAGGACAAAGGTAAAATAAAAGTTTGTGGATTTGTCAAACTAATATGGGATGAAGGGTCCTTTTGGTTTTTCCAGTTTTCCTTAGCGCCTCAGCTATGTGACTGAACTGACTGATCGAATCAGAGCAAAATCCTCACCCAACACTAATGAAGTACAAGACTCGGCTGACTTTGTGAGCTTCTTCCCAGACTTTGTGTGGACCCTGAGAGATTTCTCCCTGGTATTAGAAATAGATGGAGAGTCCATCTCTCCAGATGCCTACCTGGAGAATTCCCTGAAGCTAATGCAAGGTAATATGGATGTGCAATTGGTAAAAGGGAACATCAAAATACTAGAAATTTTCAATTAATTCTTTTTGAATTATATTTTCGGGGGGTTGTTTCATTTGTTTGTTTGTTTACATTTTGAGCTTTCTAGTCTACCTAAATTGATCTGAAAATTAAAGTTCGTATCTCAATTAATAGATTAAACTTTAAAATACTTTATCCCTTGTTGAGGAAAACTTTTTGTCTTTTGCATTTGATATGCTTAGTTTAAATAAATCTTGGTGTTTGTTTTGTGCTTCAGCATTAATCCAAAGGATGCTGAGTGTAATTAATGTATATTTGAAGAAAATAGATTGCAGCAGGTTAGTAGCCCAGTGTGGTAGCCCAAATTTTGGAAAAGTACAGCCAACAGACAAATGCTAGCTAATGAGGCCCTGCTTCCTCTCTTGAAATACACGCTGTTAGAAAGTGTTGAGCCCAATCATTTACACACTGCATACAGATGCTGCCAGGCTACTGTCAATGATGTGAGTGTAGAGGAGAAAGGCTAAAAATGTGGACTATATGAACATTTATGAAACATGCTTACAAATTCTTACAGATGGAAAATCCTTTTTCATCTTCTTGCAGGTACTAGTGAGAAAGCTAAAAATTATAATCTCCCCCGACTCTGCATCCGCAAGTTCTTCCCAAAGAAGAAATGCTTTGTCTTCGATAGACCCGCTCAGCGAAAGAAGCTGGCCCGGCTGGAGACACTGCATGAGGATGAGCTGGACCCGGAATTCGTGGAACAAGCTGCAGAATTCTGCTCTTACATCTTCAGCTCTTCCAGGACTAAAACTCTGCCGGGAGGCATCCAGGTCAACGGACCTCGTGAGTACCCTTCCAGTTACCTTCACACATTCATAAACCTAAGGAACAAGAAAAAAAAAGAATCTACTTTCTGGTTTCAGGTTTGCATATGTAGTAGTCTTCCAAAGAAGTTTAGATGACCTCAACTTTTCTAATAGATTTTGTTAATCACATTGCTTGAGGGGAAAAGAGAGGAAAAACCTACAGGAAAAAAAGTGTATTTCTTTGAAATTCAATAAGTAAACTGGGGTAGGAGTCTGTAATACAGTAGGAACTAGAAAAGATGGTTATATAAATTTAAAGATAAGTTAAATGAAAATTAAAACATTTCATGGCTATATTCCAAGCACACATATCCTCTTTTGCCTACTGACTATTGTATTCTTTTGAATAATGCTGTTAATTTCAATTAACCATGTTAATGTCAATAACTTTTGATTGGGATAGCATTCCCTGTTCTATACATAATGACCAAATGTTTACTGTTATCAAAATGATGATAGAGATATTAATAAAATAAATAGAGTCCAGTCCTAATGGTCCACAGACTTAAGCTGGATGGAAAATTCTAATAAACAGTCCCATGTAGTATATATACAGGAATCTTAGTCTGTAGTGCTCATACATGTCACAGGGGTCTCCTGATGAGCAAGGTCAAATTCAGTAGTAGGTCTGGGAAGAGGCAGAGGTGCTGTATTGCTAATGCATTATCAAGTACACTGCTAAATATACCAATGACACTTTGAGACAAATAGGAGGTAACTGAAAACTCAGAATTACACGCAACAAAGACTGTTTTCCGCTCAACCTGTAAAAAGCACCAACACCACCTCCTTACTTGCAGGTCTAGAGACCCTGGTGCAAACCTACATCGCTGCCATCACCAGTGGGGATCTGCCCTGCATGGAGAATGCAGTCCTGGCCCTGGCCCAGATAGAGAACTCAGCTGCAGTGCAGAAGGCCTTGGCGCACTATGAGCAGCAGATGGGCCAGAAGGTGCAGCTGCCCACAGACACCCTGCAGGAGCTGCTGGACCTGCACCGGGCCTGTGAGAGGGAGGCCATAGAGATCTTCATGAAACATTCCTTCAAAGATGTTGAGCACGTGTTTCAAAAGAAATTGAAGGTAGGTAATTTTTTATCTCAAGATAATATTGGTTAGGATTAGAGAAGGCAAACTACTACAAGAAACTGAAATAAGCACTTATTTCGAGGAAGAAAATTATCCTAGATTTCAAAATGATATTAGCTACCACTCAATAATCATGATAGTAAGAAAAATCAATTTATTATTATGGACTGAAAATTTCAAAATATTTTTCTTTACTGATTAGCTATTATAACTAAATTCATATCATTGCTGATAATATAATTACTAAGCAGAACTTCAAATAAATTCTGTGTACGCTGTTACCATGTTTGATAGTAAAGAAAATATTATTCTAAGTCATCTAATAAGGGCCTATTTTGAGGTCCATTTATTTCATGCAATCTTTGCTATAATCTGAAATACTCAAAGTTTACTTCTGAAGTATGGCATAGTGCTCACAATCTCTATTCAGAAATTAAACTTTAGTAAATTTCAAGCTTACAAAAAAGTTTTATTAAAAAGTTTGGGCCATATTATTTTTGAGAAGTGTTCTCAGAAACCCTTACGATAAAAAATTTTTATCTCACTGGCTATTCATTTTATTTCTTATTTTTGCATTAAAGGCCCAGCTAGAAAAGAAGCGTGATAACTTCTGTGAGCGGAATAAGAAAGCATCTTCAGATCTTTGCTCAGCTTTACTGCAGGAAATTTTCAGTCCCCTAGAAGAAGAAGTGAAGCAAGGAATTTACTCGAAACCAGGGGGCTACCGGCTCCTTCTTCAGAAAGTTCAAGACCTGAAGAAAAAGTACCATGAGAAACCCAAGAAGGGGATACAGGTGAGCCACTCACCTGTGCGGTTGTGCCAGTGTCCATGTCAGTGCGACCAACTGTGATGGCTCAGAGATGTGCCCTATACAGTTCATTATTCACTACTGCATTCACACTGTCAGTCAACAACACCCAGGAAAAGACTATTGTGCTAGTTCTGCCCTAGGTACTCCTCAGAGAGCACATTCAATTAAGAATGGAGCTCTGGTGAGACAGCTCAGTAGAATATGTGCTTGGTACTGGGGATTGAAATTAGGGTTCCAAGTTCAATCCCCAGTATCACAAAAAAAAAGGAGTTGTCTTTTACTGTCTGTTACCCTCCAGATCCACATTTCCTTCCGTTTTTTATTCCTTCCACTTCTCTGATCTACCATCTCAGTGCAAGTTTCCTTCTTTAGCATGCTCACGTGTAGAGACCACAGCACTGAGTTTTAAACTTAGCACCTTCAGGCTAAAATGGCACAAGTCTTTGCCCACAGACTTGCTATAAAGGACATTGACTCTTAGGGCACAGGGTGGGGTTTTACTGGCCTGCCTAGAGCACAAGGCCATCCTTGTGAACAGAGAATCTTGGCCACCCGAATCCCCAGGACTAGGAGTAACGGTTCCTAGAGGGAAATACGCTAGGCAAAACACAGACATGAATGTTTATAGGCACGTCCTACTGATAACTCTGTGTTCTTTGGTTTGAAAGGCTAATGAGGTTCTGCAAAAATACATGGAGTCCAAGGAGGACATGACTAATGCCATTCTACAGACAGACCAGACCCTCACAGAGAAAGAAAAGGAGATTGAAGGTGAGGAGTGAGTCAAGAGGCTACTTGACCTCAGAAACTCTGAAGTTTAAATAATTGAAGTAAATCTGGTATTTGTAAACTAGACTAATAATAGCAAAGGTGTATTTCATTTTCCAATGTGGTCAGAAGCTACAATAAGTAAGCATACGTAGAAGGAGCAGGCGAGGCCACCTAGTAACGCACGGATCTTTCTCATTCCTCTCAGTGCAACGTGTAAAAGCTGAATCTGCAGAGGCTGCCACAAAAATGATGGAGGAAATGCAAAGGAAGACTCAGGAGATGCTGGAGCAGAATGAGAAGAGTTATCAGGAGCATATCAGACAGCTGACCACGAAGATGGAGCAGGACAGGGCTCAGATGAACAGGGAGCACCAGGCGACTCTGGCTCTCAAACTCCAGGTACTCAGTTGCACCACCTGGAACTTCCTGTGTTTTGATTTTTCTCTGCATAATCCCTGACCACAAACATGGGCAAGAAGTCCATGAATCCCCACAAAGGACCTAGTGCATATTACTCCTACGTGCTTGCTGACCTGTCTGCTGTCCCTGTCCAATCATTGTTTTTCCTTGCAATGCTGTCCCATCAGTGAGTGTGTCCTTTCTTCATGGCATATTGAAAATGTTTTATCTGCTTTATCTCTTGCATAGGAATATGGAAAAAGACTTCTTCCCTCTTATAAGAAGCACAGTTCAGAAAAGCTTTCTTTAGGTCATACAGTTAATTAGTATCTGTCTTTACAACATGATCTTTTCTTCTGCACAGTCTGTTATGAGGTTAATGCTCCAGGAATCATCCTGAGCAAAATCTATTCAACCTTCACATCTCTCTTGCCTGTTTTCTCTGCTTGGTTCCATTTTCTCTTCCCTTGAGAATTCTGTGAAGAAATCCCCTGGAACTCTGACTGGCTTGCTTATCACCTGTCAGTCCCATGCAAAGCTGTGGGGGCTCAGCTCAGATGTCCAAAACTGAGATCAAGACATTTCGTCTGCACTTTAGAGTATTTCACTTCTGTGTTATCTATACATGTTACTGGGGACCTGGCCAGAGCTTTTTTTTTTTTTTTTTGTTTTTTGTTTTGTTTTGTTTTGTTGTTGTTTTGTTTTTGTGGACTGGGGATTGAACTCAGGACCTTGCGCTTGCCAGAGAAGCACTTATTCCACTGAGCCATCTCCCTGGCCCCTATGGCCAGAGCTTTGAGTCTGACCCCAACTATCTGGATTCATTTTGCCGTTCACCATTGAAAGCATAGGAACACCAATAAAACTGGAATAGTGAGTTTATTCACAAATTGTCTAAGGCAGGACAGCTGGTCTGCATTCGTCCCATATACAGAAGTGCTTCAATTTGCAACAAGGATAAAAGAAAGGCCAAAATGAAGTCAGATTCAGCTATTTAATGGGCTGCCAATGGGCCCAGAAAAATGGTGGAAATCAGGTTCTGCCAAAGCTTTCTTGGTGCCAGAACTGGAAAAGAGGGACCTAGAGAAACACATTAGTATTAAGATTCTACTTTTGAAACTCCACTTCTACATCCCCTTTGAAGTTCCCCTTGATCTGCTCTTTCTCTCTATTTTAAGGGACATGGATCCCTGCCATATGGCTGACTATATCCTCCCATAAGACAGCTGAGGCATAACTAGAAGAACTCAGTGCTTGATTCTGTCAAAAGTACTATTAATGACTGCAGAGCCCAACACAGGAGCAAGACAGAGTCAGAAAGTCCTCCATACCTCCAATACTGGAAATATTTTTACTTTTAAGCAATCCTGAGGAAACCCTTTTTCTTATCTGTTGCTGCTTTCTGTAACTTCAGAAAACACAAGTGGCTGCATACTGAACTTCACAGTTCAATTTTGAACACATGACCTCTTTGCTTCTCTGTTGGCTTTTTTTTTAAAGATAGGGTCTGGCTATATAAGTCAGACTGTCCTCAAACTCTTGGCAGTTCTCCTGCCTCAGCCTCGCAAGTGCTGGAATAACAGCTGTGCGCTGCATTGCCAGGCTTTTCTTCTCTGAACGTAGAACTGATTAACTGTGAGTACTTGGATCCCCTGCCTTCTTCAGGTAGAATTGTTTCCTTTCTTTTTCTGTCCTGCTGATCAGTCTAGTCCCATACCGGAGGGTAAATAATAGATGCCTGAAAGGAATGTAAAAACCTTTTAAAAATCTATGTGCAGGTGAGCCTACCTATAATTGCAACACTCTCATCAGTCTAATGCAGTGGAAATGTAAGCCTAGTTTGGGCACTGTAGTGACATAGTGACTTGGTGAGTTCCGATGTCAAAAAGAATTTTTTAAACAACTGGAGATACAATGAAATGCGAATGCCAAGCATTTAATCCCTTGTATTGGTGGAAGAGAACTAGCCAAATTTAACTAACAAAATCATTTAGAAACATAATCCATAGTTAACTTTTTACTTAAAGTCCACAGTTAAGTGTATCAGGCTATAAGTAACAAGTTCATAAAATACAGAATTTTGACAAATAGTAGTTTCAAACTGTATGAGGAAATTGTAAGAAGAAAGCAAATGCTACTTGTAAATTAGATTTTTTTTTTATTTTTTAGCAGAACCAGGGATTGAACCAGGACCTTGCAATTGCCAGGGAAGGGCTTTTTATTCTACTGAGCCATCTTCCCAGCCTTTAAGTTACATTTGAATTAAGAAATATAACTAATTTTGTTTCTATAAATTTTTCCCAAGGATAACAGATAGAACCATTTTGGGCTGGTCAGATAGATCAGCAGACTGAAGCTCCTGCTTAGACATAGCACAGTCACCCCTGGGGTGCACTGAGATGTTGATTGAGACTGGGCATGGTGGCACACACCTGTAATCCCAGCATCGTGTTGGCTGAAAACAGGAAAATCACTATGAGTCTATATAGTGAAACCCTATAAACCTGTACTAGATATATCTTTTTTAAAAAATGGAACCATTTTGTCTATGAAAGGTTTAATTCTGAAAGAAATTGTATGGAAGAGATTTCTGAGAGGGTATTTGTCTGCTTTTTTTGTTTTATTTTGTTTTGTTTTTCAAGCTAATTTTAATTAACATCTGAGCGAAAAACATAACTTTTTTAATGAATTTCTTTGATTTTGTGATTTGGAAAGGTTTAGTTGGGGTTTTCTGTTGTTGTTTTGTTGTCTTTGCTTTTATTTGCTAACACATTGTAAAAAGTGAGTATGACTTCGTGTATTTTAGTTAAGATTTTTTTGTTTCTTTTCTTTTTTTATTTTCCATAATTTTATTGAGAAACAAATAGCAATGAGACAGTTTCAAACCAAATTGGTAGGACAGATTCAATAATTAACACATTACGTATATTCTTCCTAGCGGTTAATTGATGTACAAAACATGGACGTGATACCCTATTTGCAAACACTATTAGAACAAATTCCTCTATTCATTAAGAGAAAGTAACTATATATCTATACTAACCACTTTGAACACACAGATACAAAATGGACATTCGTCTGTATCCCCTTTTTTTGTTAATTCTGTTATTTGAATATTATATGTGTGTTGACTCAGCAAAATATTCTAAAAGAGTCTGTTAGCCCTTAATAGTATTGGGTCTTCCAGTGGACTTGCAATGTCAGAAATTGTTGAACTGAGTGCCCTACAACTCAACATAACAGCATGGCTTTACTTCTTATACTTCGTTTTTATGCTTTTCTGCTGGATGGTTAAGACCAAGATAAAGCAGGACCTATGCAACAAGAGTTGTAGCTTTTGGGTCTGATAAGGTCAGTGAAATCCCCTCAGGATTTATGCTAAGATCCTGTACCTCAAATTATAGAACCTTTGTCAGTGTCAGCCTTATAGATGAGTCACGGCCATTGCTTGGCCAATGTGCTTTCTGTGAAAGCCTGAGAGAATGTTTTCTCGCCATGTGACTCTGCTTAGGCATACTCTACATTATCGATCACTTTCCTCTTTGGAGCCATAATCTCCTTGATCAGAAAATTCGGGACACTACTGAGTTACATGACGTTACTGTACAAGTTCTCATATGACCTGAGTCTTAATTGACCTTGGAAGGCTAGGACCAAAATGTTGGCTTTCCTGGTGGCCCTCCTTTTCTCTAATTTTGGTGTGCAAACTTAGGTTGTTAACCCTGCAGAAGACAAGCTTATTGTTATTACCATGCAACCTAGGCTGTTAAGCTTAAGCTGTCTGAATACGAAACACCATAGGCATAACATGGAACACGTATTTTTCATCAAGTATTGATATGTTTAACTTTAAGTCCCTACAGAATATGATGAAAAAACATTTAAAAATTAGAATATATTTTACAAAATAGGCATAAAGAATTATATAATTCTTCTGTTTACACATAAGTCAAAAAATCTAAACATATACAACCTTGAAGCAGGATAGTTCCACAATATTCCGTTTCCTGTCTCTTAGCTTCATTCATCACCTCCTTCTTTGAACAATCATCTACATAAGAGACAGCACAGCAGCAACTGGCATGTCATGACAAGCAGCCTGTATTCAGAAGACCAGAATGACAGGCACTCTAAGCATGAAACTGCTATTACAGTTTACCATCTTCAGTGCAGTTGCTTTGCACAGCATCAGTATATACAGTTGTCAGGGTGAGAATCTTTCCATTTAACTGCTAGATTTGAAAATCTTCTGGAGATTCTCAGGATCATTACCTTGCCCATCTTCTACTTATAAATGTATGGATTCTCACTGTCATGTTTATTAGCTCTTCTCTTTTCCCTCTCTTGATTAGTTAGTCCTTGAGATCCTGCTTTCCTTTTACCTGTATTATACCTTTCTATTTGTATTTCTTCTTTTGAGTTCTTATACTCGGGAAACTATATGATATTTACATATATGTATCTCGTTTATTTCACTTATGAGTATATCATCAAGTGGCATCCACTTCAATATAAAGGCTTCGAGTTTATCATTCTTAATAGCTGAATAATACTCCATTGTGTAAAACTACCACATCTTTTTCATCCATTCCTCAGGTGATGGGCATCTTGGTTGTTTCCAAGATTTGGCTATCACAAATTGTGC
>NW_004524650.1:12583173-12596939 GCF_000260255.1 Octodon degus | reverse complement strand
TGGCTATCACAAATTGTGCTGCTATAAACATAGGCACACATATATCACTATGATATGATGTTTTCAGATCCTCTGGGAAAATTCCCAGTAGAGGTTTAAATGGGATTTCTAGTCCAACTTTTCTAAGGAGTCTCCACACTGATTTCCATAATGGTTGCACCAGTCTACACTCCCACCAGCAGTGGAAGAGGGTTCCTTCTTCCCCACAGCCTCTCCAACATTTGTTGTTGGGTGATTTCTTTATAATAGCCAATCTTTCTGGGGTGAGATGATATCTGAATGTTGTTTCAATTTGCATTTCATGGATGGCTAGTGATGTGGAGCAATTTTCATATATTTATTTGTTTCTTTAATTTCATCCTCTGAGAAGTGTGTGTTCATCTCAGATGCCCATTTCTGGACTGGGTCTTTAAATTTTAGGGCCCTAGTGTTTTTTAGTTCTTTATAGATTCTAGAGAGCAGACCTTTGTCTCAGTACATATTTGTCATGATTTTTTTCCAAATTTGTGCGTTGTCTTTTCAGTTTGTTGGTAATTTCTTTTGACATGAAAAAACTTCTCAGTAAGAGCAGGTCCCAGTTGTTAATTCTTTCAAATGTTTGCCATGCGATTTGATTTTTGTTCATTATTCTTTGCCTACCCCTATATCTTCAAGCGTTCATCCTACTTTCTCTTCCAGGAGAAGTAGTGTCTCTGCTTTAATGTTTAGATCTTTAATCCATTTATACTTTAGCTTAGTGCATAGTCATAAACCTAGGTCAAATTTTAGTTTTCAGCATGTAAAGCCAATTTTTTCAGCACCACTTGTTAAAGAGGGTATCTTTCTTCCAGTGAGTATGTTTGGCCATTTGTCAAAGATGAGGTGGCTGTGTGTGTTCGTAGTGGCTTCAGCATCTTCTAATCTATTCAATTGATCTTCAGGTCTATTTTGTTACCAGTACCATGCTGAATTTATCACAGTATGCTTGTAGTATAATTTCAACTCAGGAATTGTAATGCCTCCTGCCTTGTCTTTATTGCCCAAGATTGCCTTTGCTATTCTAGGTCTTTTCTGGTTCCACATAAATTTTAGGAGTGATTTCTCTAGCTCTGTGGGGTATGTCAGTGGTAGTCTGATAGGGATTGCATTAAATCTAGACAGCAATTTTGGGAGTATGGCCATCTTCACAATGTTGGTTCTTCCTATCCAGGTGCATGGAATATCATTCCATTTTTTGAAATCCTCTGCAATCTCTTAAGAGTACTGTAATTTTCCTTGAAAAGTTCTTTGACTTCTTTAGTTAGATTAACTCCAAGTTATTTCATTTCCTTGGTATCATTGTAAAAGGTATTTTTTTCTATAATTTCCCTTTCAGTGTGTTTCTCTTCTGTGTAAAGGAATGCTATCAACTTTTGGGTCTTGATTTTATAACCTGCTATGCTACTGAATTTCTGTATTAATTCTAGTAGCTTCTTGGTGGAATTTTGTGGGTCTTCCAAGTACAGTATCATGTCATCTGCAAATAATGATAATTTTAATTCTTCTTCACCTATTCTTATTCCTTTTCTTTCTCTTGTCTAATGGCTGTAGCTAATGATTGCAGAACTATATTGAATAGGAGTGGTGATAGAGGACATCCTTGTCTTGTAGCAGATCTAAGAGTAAAAGATTTCCAATTTTTCCCCATTTAGGATTATGTTAGCTGTTGGGTTTTCATAAATGGCTTTTATGAGATTGAAGTAGAGGCCATCTATTCCAATTTTCTGTAGGACTTTGAACATGAATGAGTGTGGACTTTGTCAAAAGCCTTTTCTGCATCAGTGGAGATGATCATGTGGTTTTTAGTTTTCACTCTATTGATATAGTGTATTACATTCATAGATTTTTGAATATTGAACCATCCTTGCATCCCTGGGATGAATCCTATCTGATCATGGTTTATGATCTTCTTGATGATTTGATGTATTCTATTTCCTAGAATTTTATTGAGGACTTTGGCATCTATGTTCATGAGGGAGATTGGCCTGTAGTTCTCAGTTGCATCTTTCCCTGGTTTTTGTATCAGTATAATACTTACCTCCAGCAATGATTTTGGGAGGATTGCTTCCTTTTCAAATTCATGGAAGAGTTTGAGGAGTATAGGGACGACATCTTCTGTAAATTTCTTGTATAATTTAGCTGTGAATCCACCCAGACCTTGACAATTCTTTGTCTGTAGGTTTTTCATTACATCTCGTATTTCATTGGCTGTTATTGGGCAGTTGAGAGTGGTTATATTTGTCGATTCAGTTGTGGTAATTAGCACCTTTCTAGGAATCTGTCCATTCCTTCTGTGTCTTCTATTCTGTGAGAGTAAAGATTCTCAAAGTAACAATAATCTTCTGAATTTCCACTGAGTCTGTGGTAATTACACCCTTTTCATTCCTTGTTGCTTGTATTTGATTTTTTCTTTCCTCTTTTTGATGAGGTTAGGTAGGGGCTTATAGATTTTATTTAATCTTTCAAAGAACCAGCTTTTTGCCATTTTAATTCTTTGAATTGTTTTCTTTGTCTCAATTCAATTAATTTCTCCTCTAATCTTTATGAATTCTTCCCATCTTTGGACTCTGGGTTTGGTTTGCTCTTCCTTTTCTAGTTGTTGAAGGTGCAGCATTAGGGTATTTATTTGTTCCCATTCTGTTTTCCTAATGTGTGAGTTTACAGCTATGAATTTCCTTCTCAGAACCGCTTCAATCGCATCCCACAAATTCCGTTAAGTTGTGCTTGTATTTTCATTTAATTGTAGATGTTGGTGAATTTCTTCATTAATATTATCTGTGCCCCATTGGTTCCTGAGTAGGGTGTCATTTAATTTTCATGTATTTAGGGTTTTTTCTGGGTTTTTTGTCATTTATTTCCAGTTTTATTGCACTGTGCTTACATAATGTGCATGGTATAATTTCTGTTTTCTTACATATTCTAAAGCATGACCTATGGTGTGCTTGCTTCGGTAGCACATATACTAATGCATGACCTATGGACCAGTAAGGGATCTATTTTAGAAAATGATGCATATGCAGCTGAGTAAAATGTGTATTCGGCTGTGTTTTGTTGGAACACTCCGTATATGTCCACCAAGTCCATTTGTTTCAAGCTCTGGTTCAGTTCTGTTATTCCTTTGCTAAGTTTTTGTCTGGTTGACCTATTTTTGGGGATAAGGGGATGCTAACATCTCCTGTTAAGATTGTGGTATTGGATATTTGATTTTTCATGTCCATTAAGATTTGTTTTATATAGTGAATGCTCCCATGTTTGGTACATACATATTTATGAGTGTTACCTCTTCCTCTTGAATTTTTCCCCTAACCAGTATATAGTGGTCTTCTTTATTTCACTTGATCATTGTTGGTTTGAAGTTGAGACTGTCTGAGAACAGACTTGCTACCCCTGCTTTTTTCTGAGGTGCTGGGACATGTAATATTGTGTTCCATCCTTTGACTTTCAGCCTATGAATGTCTTTATGAGTTAAATGTGTTTCTTATATACAGCATATTGTTGGACTTTATTTCCTAATCCACTATGCCAGTCTATTTCTCTTAATTGGGGAATTGAGTCCATTTACATTGATGGTTAGAATTGAGATGTATTGACTTATGATTGACATATTTACCTGTTGTCATTTACTCCTTTTTGTCCTGTGTTTAATTGCTTCCCCTATTTAGTTGGTTGCTTCTGATCTCATTCTTGGAGTTCTGATCATTTTGTTCCCTCTCTAGAACATCTTTCAGTTTCTTATGTAGGTTTGGCTTTGTCATCATGAAATTCTTTAGTTGTTCTTTGTCATGGAAGTATTTCACTTCTCCATCAAACTTGAAAGAAAGTTTTGCAGGGTATAGTACTCAGGACTGGAATTTGTTTTCATAGAAGTCTTGAAGTATTCTGCTCCATGCTCTTCTTGCCTTCATGGTTTATAAAGAGAAGTTGGCCTTAAATCTGATGGGTTTTCCTTTGAATGTGATCTGCTTCTTTTCTCTTTGAATGTGATCAGCTTTCAGTATATTATTCCAGTGGTGAACTTCTGGGTTTTTGACTATTATATGTCTTGATATATTTTTAATCGGGTTGAGGTTACTTGGCATTCTGTATGGTTTGGTTACCTGAATGTCAGATTGTTTCCTCATATTTGGGAAGTTTTCTACTATTACTTCTACCCATATTTTTTGAATGTCATTTGTATTGACTCTTTCTTTCTCATTGATGCCTATTAGTCTCTCATTGTTCATCTTTGCATCATCTTGCAGGTGATGGGTTATTTTTTCTTGCATCCTAGTTGTTTTTAAGAGATCCTTTCTTACCTTTTCACTATCTGCACCAGCATGTTCAAAATTTGAAACTCTGTCTTCACTTTCACTTAAATGGTCTTACAAGCTTGTGATTGACATTTTAAATTCTTCTATATCTCTTTGACTCTGCTTCATGCAATCTATTTCTTTCTTGTATTGCTCATTCAATTAATCTATCATTTTTCTAATCTCCTCTATTCTTTTATCAATGTCTTCCTTAGAAGCAATTATAAACTATTTTACTTCAGTGTTTTTTTCAGATTGAGTTTCCTTCCTATGTTTCTGTAGTTGATTTTTTACTTCAGATGTTGAGTTCTGAGAATTCTTTTTTTATTTCAGAAAAGAATTCTGCTCTGAGTTCCCCTATTACTTTCTGCTGTTGCTTATTTACCATCGACGCTATTAATTCATACATTTGAGCTGAGCTAGTAGAAAAGAATTCCACTCTGAGTTCCTCTCATTTTGTTAGTGTCCTCTGCATTTGTTATGGGTGGGCTTGGGTTCTGAGATTCCATTTTGTTCCTTCTCATTGTCATTTTATGTAGCACTGTCTTCTGATCTTTGTTGTAGATCTTTGTTGCAGTTATAACCTTAGCACCTACTGAAGTTCAAGTGCAGATCTACAAAGTTTGGATTTATCCAGTTGTGCCTGGCTTGGGTCTGGCTGCTGTGCTCAGCTCCTTACTACTGCTGCCCTTGAGGGTGCACCTGTTGTACCCCTCTGGGAAGATGTTCTGCTCCTGGACTAGCTGAGTGGTTCTGTCTGCTACACTCTCTGCAGGGATTGCAGCTGCAGGGTTTCACCCCAAGCCTGTATGCCAGGCCTGAGCTGAGCCTGGAGGGGAAAAGGTAGAGTAAGGAGGAGAAGCAGCTCTCCCACACACTCACTGGGCCTGGTCTAGGACTGGATAATTGCATTCCCGGAATGCAACAGAAATTCCTACTCTGTGGGTGGGGCGTAAGGGGATACTAAGGAGTAATGGGGGGTGTCCCAAGAGGGTGAAAGAGGGTGTCACCCACTCTGTACCTGGGCTGGGACCAATAGTTCACACCAGCACAGGGTGACTGGAAGCTCTCCCACACACTCACCAGGCCTGGGCAAGGACTGGATCTGGGGATTCCTGGAACAAGGTAGAAATTCCTACTCAGCAGGTGGGTGGGGGAGGTGCTGTGGAGTGGTAGGGGGTATCCAAAGGGCATGGAAGATGGTCTCACACACTTTGTGCCTGGACTGGGACAGCAGGTCTTGCTGACACAGGTTAGCCAGAAGCTCTCCCACACACTCACCGGGCCTGGGCTAGGACTGGCTTAGTTACGATTTTGTTGCTGGCACAAAATATTCCATGCCCACAAATTATGTTAGGGAAGGTTTACTGTGGCTCCCCAGTTTGTAGAGGTTTCAGTCCATAGTCAGCTGGCTCCAAGGCAAGGTGACAGGTATAAGAGGCATCATAGAAGAGAAACGGCGCATGGAAGCTCAAGAAGAAAGCAGTGAATATCAGCCTCCTTTCCCCTTTTTTATTCCATTCAGGGTACGAGGCTATTTTTTGCTCTGCTTCACACCCAGGAGGGTGCTTCTTGTCATCCACCTCCAGAACTTTACTAAACTAATCAGTGAACTAATCCAGTTTATCAGGGGCTGGGGATTTGGCTCAGCAGTGGAATGCTTGCCTACAACTACCGCTTTGTTTTTGGTTCCAAGGACCTAGTTTTGGTCCTTGGAACCAAAAATAAATGAATAAATAAATAAATAAACCTCCTCTAATCCAATTATCACAGCCCGATTCCAGGTTCATATACCTATGACCCAACCACCTCCCAAATGCCACCTACGAACACATGAGCCTTTGAGAGGACATCTGGATATTGGCCACAAGAGCATGTTAAAGATTATATGGAAGTTCCAATGACTTTTCTAAAATTTAATCCTCTGGAATTTTTAATCATGCAAGATATCAAGAATTACAGATTAATAAGCTGTATTTTCCTTTGTCCTATTCATTAGTGATTATATCTTTAGAATGTCTTATGTATATGCCATAGAACTCCAAAACTTTTGAATACAGACTATGAGAGCTAATGTCTATTTACCAACTAAAGGAATAGATATCATTCATCACTTTGACTTATCAGGCTTTAAAGTTTGCACTACTTACTACACAAAAGAAAGAGTAGAACCCAGCAGATAGGCTAAAAGAATTCTCCCAAGCACAATTTCAAAGACACTTGACTGAAGACCAGATTGAGATGTTATTGAAGTTTACAGCAGAGTGAGGGGCAAAATTTTACTTTAAATGGAACTCTCAACAAAGTTTAGGCAATGCTTTTTAAAGTACTTTGAGTCCAAAAATTTAATAAATTAAATTTCATCATAAGAGATGAATTTTGCTCTGCAAAAACCACCAGTAAAGTTATAAATAAGATGTACCAAAAGCTGAAAGAAAATATTTTCACTTCACATATCTAACATAGGACATATTTACAGGAAACATAAAGACTGCAGATTCACAGTAAGAAAACAAACAAATAAAATCCCAATTGAGAAGTGGATTAAAGGATCGAGAAGTAATTTAGCAAAGGAAATACTTGGTGTCAAATAAGTACACCACTAGCTATTAGTAAAATGCAACATAAAATACTGCTAGGAAACAGACACCTGTCTACTAGAATAGGGGTGGACTAGTTGAAATCATTTCCCCTACAGCTAGAGGATCTCCACCCTCAATCCACATTCTTTGTTCCAAAGACACCTGTCTAGGGAAATCTCCAAGGACTCCTTTGCTAATGTCATTATGCCTTTCCAATGAGCATCATCAATCCTTGGTCCTTGACGTGCCCCCCACCACCTTAGCGTATGACTCTTCAAATCCCTACTTACCTAATTTTTACTTGTACAGCCACACTCCACTTTCTGAGTACTGAACTGCATGAGCATAAGAGTGTTATCTACCTGTTAGTGACTACCATTCAGTAAATACCTGGTACATCCTGTTCTCTTATTCTGTCTATCCCCTGAGAACCTTTTGCCCCATGGATCAGCCTAAATATCCCATTATTGCTTTTGTTTTACTGAATTAGATGCACCTATATTCAGTGTATGCATATTTACAATTGTTAAATCTACCTGGTGAGTTGTTCCACTCTTCTTTGTCTAGTGAATTTTGTATCTTTCAACCAGCTTTTGTCAGAAGTTACTCATATTCTACTTGTCTTTTTAGGAACAAGAGAAGCTACTCAAAGAAGGATTCGAAAATGAGAGCAGAAAACTTCATCAGGAGATAAATGACATCAAACACAAAATGGAAAACACTAGTGGTGGTGGTGTATGTGTCATACTCTAAAGGCCAAAGGAAACCAGCTGTCCTGCCATCCTTACCTATTCAGGGCATAAATAACAGAATTTTAGATTTGGAACAAGTATCCCTTCAGTTAACATTACTTAAGTCTTATAACTACCAAGACAGCAAGGACATGGAATAAAACACTTGAAGTTTCAACTTCATCTTCCTTAAATGAAATAAATTTTATACCAAGAATAGACTTTACCTCTGTACAATTTGAAAAATAGGAGGTTTCAATGTGGTATTTTTATACATGCGCTAACTTGTTTTGATAGCCCAAGACCTGCATTACTCTCCATTACACCTCCCTCATCATCTCATGCGTTCCTTCCTTTTTCTTAAGGGAGTGACTGTAGATGCCACATTGTCTATCACAAACGCGCAACTCCTTCGTGCTGGACCCTTGTTTGTCCCTGTACTCTGGCTGAGCCTGGAAATCATGTTGGTCCACCAAAGTAGGAGTAGAAGAGCTGTATGCACAACCAAGCAGGGGATTTTAAAGACTTTTTCTCTTAAGATAGGCAGGAATTTGAGTAGAAATTGTTGTGGATAGTCTTTCAAAATCCTGATTTTTTATCCTTTTGTGCAAATGTAAAGAATTTGGATAGAGGCAACATGCAGTCCTTCCCTTTTAAGCTTGTTAAAAGGACCGTCATGCTTTTTTCCAGAGCAGCTACACAATTTGACACTCTGAACAGCAATGCACAAAGGTTTCAGCTTCTACACATCCTGCAAGTACTTATGTTTTACTTTGTTTTTTAAAGTCATTATCCAAATGAATGAAGCGCTATGTCATTGTTATAATTTGAATTTACTTGATCATGATGAATAAAGTTAATATTGTAGGCAATAAGTTAGATAGAAATATTATTCATAACCATTGTTATAATTTGCATTTCCTTGATGATAATGAATAAAGTTAAGTGTTTCATAATATGCCTTTTTGACATTTCTGTCCTTGAAGAAATATCTATTCAAGTCTAAGTTTTTAATCAGATTGTTAGTGTTTTTCTCTATTATGTTGCAGGAGTTTCTTATATGTTTGAATATTTGTCAGGTCACATGCTAATATTGTCCCATGTTCAGTTGGCTGCCTACTCACTGTATTGACTGCCTACTTTGCTGTGCTGACATTGTTAGATTTCACATAGTCTTTTTTGTTATTTTATACTTTAATTTCCTCATATCTGAGAAAGCAGAGCAAACACTAATATCATTTTTAGTGCATTTTATCACTAAGAAGGGTTTCCCTAGCTTATGGTTCTGAATGTGCCAGCATTACATCTGGTGGTGATCTTATTTTTGGAAGAATCCCAAAGTGGCCCTCTGCCCCAGATGACAGAGATGGAAGGTGCCTGTTCATGGGGCTGTCTTTTTTCTCTCTCTTTGCTTGTAAACCAAGAGATTTAATCACTGATGCCCCATACTTAGCATCTTCATTAAAAATCATAAACAGCTCCTGTCTCTGAACACTATGATCAGATGCTGTTTTCATTCTCTCAGTAGCTTGCACAGGGGATAAAATTTCAACATAAGAAGCAGTGCCAGTCACTGAAGCTATATCCAATCATAACAGCTGTCACAAAGCTACTCTGTCCTTCATTCTAGCAATTTTACAGGATTAGATCTAAGGTCCAAATCTTACATCCCTTTTGAATTCATTTTTTGTATGGTATACTATGTGTCTACTTTCATTCTCTTGAGTGAAAATATCTACCCTACTATTAATGTTTAGTGAAGTAACTCCCCTTTCTCCATTATACTTTCTTGTCATGTTCATCCGATGATCACTGGCTGTATGTGGCATTTTGTTTCTGAGCTTTCTCAAACATTGGCCTTTATAAATCTCTCTCTGCCAGAATCATGTTGCTCAGATTACTATAGCTTTTAAATATGTATCAAAATCAACAAGTATGATGTCGTTTTGTGTTTCGTGAAGATCATGTGGCTCTTCCGAGTTCTTTGATTATATAACATACATATAAAATGTATATGTGATATATATATCTATATTAGCATCTTTCTTCTAGTTCATAAAGTGATGCTCTACTTTGTTCAATTTCCAAGCCTGAAATTATATATATATATATATATATATATATATATATATATATATATATATTATACTGTTGCTCCTCCCACCTCCAGCCAGTGTCCAGACCAGGTGCCCCAGCCAGATCCTCCTGCCTCCACTCTCTAGCAGATGGGATAAAATTTCAACATAAGAAGTGGTGCCAGTATTAAGCTATATCCAATCAAAACAGCAGTCACAAAGCTATTCTGTCCTTCATTCTAGCAATTTTACAGGATTAGATCTAAGGTTCAAATATTATCCAGGCCCTGCACCCCAGTAGGAACTTCAGGCCACCCACCTCTGGCAGATATCCAGGCCTGCCATCCCACGCAGAACCTCCAGACTCCCACCTCCAAACCTGCATCCAGACCTGCCACCCCAGGCAGAACCTCCCACGGCCCTTATCCAGCCAGCAGCCAGGCCTGGAACCCCAGCAAGAACCTCCCGCCATCTGCCTCCCACCAACGTCCAGGCCCGGCACCCCTGCTGGAGCCTCCTGCCTCTTGCCTCCAGCCAGCAGCCAGGCCCAGGGCTTGGGTTCCTCTTCCTGGCATTACAGACCTACAGGCAGCAGTCAGGCCTACTGTGGAACCCAATAGCAGAACTCCTGGGAGAAAGGCGAGGGGCAAGATCCAGCCAGCTAATCAAACAGCAGAACAGCTTGTCACTAGGGCTCAGCAAGTTCACTTCCAGGAGCTGTAGCAGGAAGAAGCCAAGCACAGAAGCCAGACCAAGCCAGGCTCAGCTGGCTGAGCTCGAACTTGGTAGACCTGAACCTAGTAAGCTAAGACACACTGCTACCCCCCAGTCTATGAGAGCATCATCATCATCATCATCATTCTCTCTCTCTCTCTCTCTCTCTCTCTCTCTCTCTCTCTCTCTCTCCTCTCTCTCTCTCTCTCTCTTCTTTCCCTCTCTCTCTCTTTCTGGATTGAAAAATGGGACCACAGGTACCTGGAGTGAAAGTCTGACTGGAAGGCACCAGGTACATCAAGGGGAGTTGAGCAGACAGATCTTAGGGTAACTAATTCAAATTCCCAATTTTATATCTGTTTAACTGTATAGTCATGGACCTTCCTTTATGATCTAAAATACAAAGCCATTAATTACAAAAGTTTGTCAGTTGCTGAATGTCATTACCCATTGTTACTGTTCCTGATTGTAGTACTGTAACTACAAAACTCCAACAACCTTAACCACATAATCTTCCTTGGGTAAGAATATCTCTAAGTGCTGTAGTAATGACTACACCAAAGCTCTACACCAAAGGTCGGAGGACACTGCTATAGTAAATGACAAGAGGAGAAAAAATTCATTCTAAATGCCCACACCCACTGAGAACAAATGCAGACACACTAGCATTAAAGAAATTGGAAGCCACACTCCTAAAATCTCTGAAATAATAGCATCTGAAGTAAAGAAACAACTGCAGAAATGTTTAGAAGAAATCAGATCAGAAATAATCTCTAAAGTAAAAAAAATGATAACTATAATGAAAGAAGTACTAAGTACCACTAAAGTATACACTGATAAAAAAAATAGAGGAGAATAGAAAAAGGATGGAATCCTTGAATGAGAAATATAGGAAAGAAATATAACACATGAAGCAGATTCAAAAAGATATATAAGAAATTAAAATCTCAATCACAAAGTGGCAAAACCATTTGAATGAAAGTGAAGATAGACTATCAGACCTTGAAGACACCATTGCACTTAGTGAAAAGGTTAGAAAGCATCTATGAAAAAGAACTAGGATGCAGGACAAAATTCAACATCTGCAAGACGATGCAAAATGAACAACATGAGGCTAATAGGCATCAATTATAAATAAGGTATCAATACAATTAATATAAAAATATAGGCAGAATAGCAGAAAACTTCAAAATATTCCCTATACTCCTCAACCTCTTCACTGAAATTGGAAAAGAGGCAATACACCCAAAAGCATGCCTGGAGGCAGGATTCATACTGATACCAAAACCAGAGAAAGATTCAACTACAGCAGAGAATTATGGGCCAATCTCCTTCTTGATCTTTAATATAAGAATACTCAATAAAATCCTAGCAAATAGAATACAGCAAATCATTACAAGATTATACACCATGAGCAGTTAAGATTCATCCAGTCATGCAACCATGGTTCAACATATGCAAATAGATAAATGTAATACACTATATCAATAGACTCAAATGCAAAAACTGCATAATCATCTCAATTCATGCAGAAAAGGGCTTTTGACAAAGCCCAACACTCATTCATGATCAAAATCCTACACAAAAATGGAATACATGTTATCTACCTCAATCTGAAAAATGCTATCTATGATAATCCAACAACTAACATAATTCTAAATGGGGAAACACTGAACTCTTTTGCTCTCAGATAAATTACAAGACAAGGATGTCCTCCATCACCACTCTATTTAATATACTTCTGGAATCATTAGCTAGAGCCATTAGACAAGAGAGAGAAATAAAAGGAATAAGAATAAGTAAAGAAAAAGTTAAATTATCATTATTTGCAGATAACATGAAACTCTAATTGGAAGACCCTAAAAACTCCACCAAGAAACAATTAGAATTAATAAACAAATTCAGTAGCACGGCAGGATACAAGTCAATACACAAAAGTCAATATCATTCCTCTACACAGCTAACAAACACATTGACAGGGAAATTAGTGAAACAATACATTTTCCAGTACCAGCACAGAAAATGAAATACTTAGGAAATAATCTAACTAAAAAAGTCAAACATCTATTCAATGAAAATTACAGTACTCTGAAAAGAGATTGTAGAGGTTTTCAAAAGTGGAAAGATATTCCCTACTCCTGCATAGGAAGAACCAACATTATAAAGATAGCCATACTCCCAAATTGTTATACAAATTTAATGCAATCCCTATGAGAATACCGCCAACATATCACACAGCCCTAGAGAAATCATTCCTAAAACATATTTGGAACCTGAAAAAACATAGAATAGCTAAGACAATCCTGGGCAAAAAGGCAAGGCAGGAGGCACTACAATACTTGAAGAAATTAAACTACAAAGCTAATGTGACAAAGTCAGCATCATATTGGAAAAATAGACCCAAGGATCAATGCAATAGATTAGAGAATGCACAAATAACTACAAACACACTCAGCCACCTAACCTTTGACAAAGGTGCCAAACATTGCTATCGGAATAAACTTAGCCTCTTTAATAAATGGTACTGGAAAAACTGGTTCTCTACTTGCTGATAATTAAAACTTGACCCTGAGACCAAGTCCTAGCCCAGGTCCCATGAGTGTGTGGAGAGCTTCCTGCTACCCTGCACCGGCAGGACAAGTCCCAGCCCAGGCGCAGCGTGGGCCAGACCCTCTCCCACCACCTCGGGCCGCCCCCCAAGACGCCGCAGTAACTCCCCCAACCCACCTGCCGTGTAGGAATTTCTGCCGAGTTCAGGGAACCCCCAGACCCAGTTTTAGCCCAGGTCCAGTGAGTGTGTGGGAGAGTTTCCTCTTCCCCCTACTTCACCATGTCCCCTCCAGGCACAGCTCAGGCCTGGAATACGTGCCTGAGGTATAACCCTGCAGCTGCAATCCCTGAAGAGAATGTAGAGGATAGCTCCACACAGCAAGTCAAGGAGCACAACATCTTTCCGCAGGGGCACAACATATTCACCCTCAAGGGCAGAAGCGGGAAGGACCTGAGTACAGCAGCCAGACCTAAGCCAGAGGCAGCTGGATAAGTCCAAACTTTGTAGAGCTGCACCTGAACTTCAGTACCTGCGAAGGTTATAACTACAGCAAAGATCTACAACAAAAGGGCAGAACACAGTGCTACACAAAATGACGAGAAGGAACAAAATGCAACGTCAGAACCCAAGCCCACCCGTAACAAGTGCAGAGGACACTAACACAAAACAAATTGGAAATCACACAGCTGAAAGCAATGAATCAACAGCTTCTGAAATAAAGAAAGAGCTGCACAAAGATGTAGAAGACTTCAGTTTGGAAATGAAAAAAGAAATCCCTGAATTAATAACATCTGCACTAAAGAATC
>NW_004524650.1:12581468-12582147 GCF_000260255.1 Octodon degus | reverse complement strand
CTTACACAGGCTACTGAAAGATGTTCTAGAGAGGGACCAAAATGTTGAGAACTCCACGAATGAGATCGGAAGCAACCAACTAAATAGGGTAAGCAATTAAACACAGGAGAAAAAGGAGTAAACTATAACAGGTAAACAAAATGGCAACTGTAAGTAATATATCTCAATTCTACCATCAATGTAAATGGACTCCATTCCCCAATTAAGAGAAATAGGCTGGCACAGTGGATTAGGAAACAAAATCCAACAATATTCTGTTCACAAGAAACACATTTAACTCATAAAGACATTCCTAGGCTGAAAGTCAAAGGACGGAATAAAATACTACATTCCCCAGCCCCTCAGAAAAAAGAAGGCGTAGCAATTCTATTCTCAGACAATCTCAACTTCAAACCAACAATGACCAAGTAAAATAAAGAAGGCCACTATATATGCACTTGGTGGACATACACAGAGTGATCCAGCCAAACACAGCTGAATACATATTTTTCTCAGCTGCACATGGGTCATTTTCTAAAATAAACCACATACTGGTACATAGGTCACGCTTAAGTATATGCAAGAAAACAGAAATTATCCCATGTACATTATCTGACAACAGTGCACTGAAACTGGAAATAAATGACAAAAGAAACCAGAAAAAAACTTTCAATACATGGAAATTAAATGACACCCTACT
>NW_004524650.1:12564097-12567131 GCF_000260255.1 Octodon degus | reverse complement strand
AGGAAGTAAAGCCATGCTGTTATGTTGAGCTGTGGGGGACTCAGGTCAATAATTTCTGACATTGCCAGTTAAACAGAAGACCCAATGCTATTATGATCTACTAGACTCTTTTAGAATATTTTGCTGAGTTTACACACCTATAATATTCAGTAACAGAACTTAGAAAAAATAGGGTATACATATGAATGTCCATTTGTATCTGTGTATTCAAAATGGTTAGGTTAGATATATAGTTGCATTCTTTTAATGAATAGAATGATTTGTTCTAATGGTGTTTGTAAATAGGATCTCAAGTCCGCATCTTGTACCGCAACTAACCACTAAGAAGAATATATGCAGTGTGTTATTTGTTGAAACTGTACTGCTGCTTTGGTTTGAAACTGTCTCCTTGTTGTTTATCAATAAAATTTTGAAAAAATAAATAAATAGATAAATAAATAAATAAAAGAAAGCAAAAAAAACTTTACCCTATGTATTCCCATGCACTAAGCTAAAGTCAAAATGTATTAATGATCTAAAATTTAAAGCAGAAACACTAAATCTCCTCAAAAAATAAGTAGGTGGAAATCTTGAAGACAGGGGTAGGAAAAAATTTCGTGAAAAAAATCAAACTGCATGGGAAATACTTGATAGAACAACTGGGATTTCCTCTTATTGAGAAGTTTCTGCACATCAAAGGAAATTACCAATACAGTGAAAAGAAAGTCCACAAATTTGGAAAAAAGTTTAATTCATAAGCACTCAGGCAAGGGTCCTCTATTTAGAATTTATAAAGAAATAAAAATCATTATGGCTCAAAACTGTTAATACTCAATCCAAAAATGGGCATGTGAGATGAGCACACTCTTCACAGAGGAAGAAACACCAGAGGCAAACAAATACATGAAAAAAATGCCACGTCACTAGCCAGTCATGAAATGCAAGTTAAAACAATATTGAGGTACCATCTCACCCCAGAAAGAATGACTACCATAAAGAATGCAACCAACAACAAATGTTGAAGAGTCTGCAGAAAATATGGGATGTTTCTCCACTGCTGGTGGGAATGTAGAGTAGTGCAACCATTATGGAAATCAGTGTGGAGACTCCTTAAAATACTAGAACTGAAAATCCCATTCAATCCAGGTTTCTCCCTTCTGAGAATTTTCCCAAAATAACTGAAAACATTCCATCATAGTGATATATGTCCACCTATGTTTATAGCAGCACAATTTTGATAGCCAAGTCTTGGAAAAATGAAAATGTCCATCACCTGAGCAATGGATGAAAAAAAGTGGTGTTTTTTAAATAATGGATTATTACTCCACTATAAAGAAAAACAAACTTGAAGCCTTTGTAGGTAAGTGGATGCAACTTTAAGCTGTACTCATAAGTGAAATAAAAAGACCCACATGTGTAAATATATTGTTTTCCTAGTGTAAGAACTCAAAAGAAGCCATAAAAAATTGAAAGGTATATCACACTTAAATGGAAAGAGAGAACATAAAGATTAAATAGCAAAGAGAAAAAAAGGAGAAATGTTAGGCAATATGGCAGGGGCAAAAGCATACATTTATATAAAAAAAGATGGTTAAAGCAATGGTCCTGAGAATTTCCTTCAGGTTTTGCAAAAATAGCAGTTAAGGGTAGAATTCTCACCCTGACTAGCTGTATATGCTGATATCTGTGAATTACGCAACTACACTAAGGAGAGCAATGTGTAATACTAAAGCCATGGATGAAATACCTCTCATTTTGTCTTCTAAATGTGTACTGCTCCCAATGTCATATCAATTAATGCTGCACTCTGTTTAATGTAAATATTTGAATATATATATATATATATATATATATATATATATATATATGAAAATGAGAGATGAGAAAAAAGTGTCATATGATTGTCCTGCTACAATGTTGTATATGAATTGATTTCTAAATTTCTGTGACAAAATGTATAATTGTTTTTCACATGCTATAGGAATTTAAATTTTCCAATATCCACAGATTTTCGGAAAAAGCAGGTCAAAAAAATAGCAGTTCCATTTTATATCTAAGGTGTTTGATATGCAGACAGATAGTAATGCTAAGCTTAATTGCTTCTGTTATATGGTAATAAGATCATTCATCTTCTCTTCTGGTTGTTTGAAAACTAAGGTTTGTGGACAAAAAATTAGACAGATACATGGGCTGAAATGATAGCCAATATTTGGTCCTAGTCCTTCAAATTCAGTAAGACCTCAGGACATAAGAGAACCTGTGCTGTGACATCCTGTAACCCACTGGAGTCCCAAATTTTTTGGTCAAGGAGATTATGGGGCCACAGAGGAAAGTGATCAATGATGAAAAGAGTGCCTAAGGAGAGTCACCTACATAGAAAAAAAAATTATCTCAGGCTTTCACAGAGAGCAAATTTGTCAAGCAATGGCCGTGACTCATGTAGATGGCTGGTACTGACAAAAAAGTCTACAAGGTGCTGTACATGGTTTCAGGGTAAATCCTGAAGAGATTGACTGACCTTATCAGACAGCAAAATATACATTTTTAGCTATACCTGTCTTGCTTTAACTTGGTCTTAACCATTCAGCAGAAAATTGCAACCATATGGTATAAAAAGTAATAATATATTAATATGTTGAGCTGTAAAAGGCTCAAGTCAACAACTTCTGACAATTGCCAGTTTTGCTGATAACTCACTACTATTTTGGACTATTGGACTACATAGGGTTATTTAGCTGAATTCAAGTGCCTATAATCTTTGGACTGGCATGAAGTATGAAAAGGTGCTTTAAAGACTTTTCCAAATACAGCATTTCTAACTGCAATGGAACACCCATGTCTGACAAAACAAAACAAATACGGGATATGTTGTGTTCCACGGAAGCTAGGAAATTGATCAAATGTGGGTTGGTGGCACTAGGCCTCAGTACCTAAAGCAAATAAACTACCTCACTCCTGAGATAAACATCTTATCTGGTTAAAGTCAGATATTAATTGCTAGACAAGCTAGTGTCACATGTTACTAACATTGAAAAGTATAAAAAAGGACCGCTTT
>NW_004524650.1:12555724-12563112 GCF_000260255.1 Octodon degus | reverse complement strand
GCATCCACTTAAATATAAAGGATAAGAGTTTATCATTCTTTATAGCTGAGTAAAACTCCATTATATAAAACTACCACATATTTTTCATTCATTCTTCAGGGGATGAGCATCTTGATTTTTTCCAAGATTTGGTTATCACAGTTTGTGCTGCTATAAACATAGGTACACATATATCACTATGATATGACATTTTCAGTTCCTCTGGGAAAATTTCCAGTAAGAGGATAGCTGCTTTGAATGGGATTTCCAGGCTTAGTTTTTTAAGGAGTCTCCACACTGATTTCCATGATGGTTGCACCAGTCCACATTTCCATCAAGAGTGGAAAAGGGTTTCTTTTTCCCCAAAGCCTCTCCAACATTTGTTCTTAGTTTATTTGTTTATGATAGCCATTATTTAAGGGGTGAGATGGTATTTCAGTGTTGTTTTACTTTGCATTTCATGGATAGCTAGTGATGTGGAACATTTTTTCATATACTTACTCGCTTCTTTACTTTTGTCCTCTGAGAAGTGTGTGTTCATCTTGGATACCCATTTCTGGATTGGCTCTTTACATTTTGGAACGCTAATGTTTTTTTGGTTCTTTATATATTCTACAAAGCAGACCTTTGTCTCAGTGCTTATTTGTCAAGATTTTTTCCAAATTTGTGGGTAGTCTTTTCACTTTGTTGGAAATTTTTTTGACATGCAAAAACATCTCAATAAGAGGTCCCAGTAGATAATTCTTTCAAGGGCTACTCGTACAATATGATTTTTGTTTATGAACTCTTTGCCTACGCCTATGTCTTCAAGAGTTCCTTCTACTTTCTCTTCCAGGAGATTTACTGTTTCTGTCTTAATGTTTAGATCTTTAATCCACTTTACTTTAGCTTAGTGCATTGTGATAGACCTGGTTTAAGTTTTCGTTTTTGGCATTTAGAGAGCCAGTTTTTCCAGCACGATTTGTTAAAGAAGTTATGTTTCTTCAAGTAAGAATGTTTGGAAACTTTGTCAAACAAAAGGTGGCTGAGTGTATTTGTAGAGGTTTCTGCATGTTCTAATCTATTCCACTGATCCTCAGGTCTATTTTGTTGCCAGTACCATGATGATTTTATCACACTAGGTTTTAGTATAATTTCAAGTCAAGATTTGCAATGCCTCCTTCCTTGTCTTTGTTTCCCAGGATTGCCTTTGCTATTCTAGGTCTTTTTTGGTTCCAAATAAATTTTAAGAACCATTTCTCCAGGTCTGGGAGCTACACTGGTGGTAGTTTCATAGGGGTTGCATTAAATCTGTACAACAATTTTGAGAGTACGGCCATCTTCACAATGTTGGTTCTTCCTATCCAGGAGCATGGAATATCTTTGCATTTTCTGAAATCCTCTATTATCTCTTTTTTTCAGAGTACTGCAGTTTTCTTTGAAAAGATCCTTGACTTACTTAGATTATTTCCAAGGTATTTCATTTTCTGTGGTGCTATTGTCAAAGGTATTGTTTCTCCAATTTCCCTCTAAGTGTGTTTGTTATCTGTGTAGAGGAATGCTATTGACTTTTGGATATTGACTTTGTATCCCACTATGCAACTGAATTTGTGTATCAATTCTAGGAGCTTCTTGGTGGAGTTTTTTTGGGTCTTCCAAGTAAAGTATCATGTTATAGGCAGATAATGATAATTTAACTTTTTCTTTAGCAATTCTTGTTCCTTTTATTTCTCTCTCTTGTCTAATGGCACTACTTAATGATTCCAGAACTATATTGAATAAGAGTGGTGATGGAGGACATCCTTGTCTTGTACCAGATCTGGGAGTAAAAAGTTTCAATTTCTCCCCATTTAGAATTATATTAGCCATTGGGGTGCCATAGATGGCTTTTATCATATTGAAGTAGAGGCCTTCTACTCCAATTTTCTGTAGAATTTTGAACATGAATGAGTGTTGGACTTTGTCAAAAGCTTTTTCTCCATCCATTGAGATGGTCATGTGGTTTCTCGCTTTGGGTCTATTGATATGGTGCATTACATTTATAGAATTGCATATACTAAAACATCATTGCATCTCTGGCATAAATCCTACCTGTTCATGGTGTATAATCTTTTTCATGATATCCTGTGTTCTATTTGCTAGGATTTTATTGAGGATTTCTGCATCTATGTTCATGAGGGAGATTGGCCTGTAGTTCTCTTTTTTAGTTCCATCTTTACCTGGTTTTGGAGCCAGTACACTACTTGCCTCCAGGAATGACTTTGGGAGGATTGCTTTCTTTTCAATTTAATTGAAGAGTTTGAGGAGTATAGGGAAGAGTTTGAGGAGTATAGGGATTTTTTTTTTTTTTTGTGGAACCGAGGATTGAACTCAGGTCCTTGCGCTTGCCAAGGAAGCACTTATTCCACTGAGCCACCTCCCTGGCCCCAAGTATAGGGATTCTGTCATTCATAAATGTATTGTAGCTTTGAGCTGTGAATTCATCAGGACTTGGACTTTTCTTTGTTGATAAGTTTTTTTATTACATCTCATACTTCATTGGAAGTTTAAGGGTTATTGAGAGTTGTTATATCTTCTTGATTCAGTTTTGGCAATTTGCATCTTTCCATGAATCTGTCCATTTCTTCTGTGTCTTCTATTCTGTGACAATAAAGGTTCTCAAATCAACTATTGATAATCTTCTGAATTTCTACTGGGTCTGTGGTAGTTCCAGCCTTCTCATTCCTTATTTCTTGTGTTTGAATTTTTTTTCCTCTTTTTGATGAGGTTAGCCAGGGGCTTATCAATTGTATTTAATCTTTCAAAGAACCATCTTTTTGATTTGTTAATTTGAACTGTTTTCTTCATCTCAAATGAATTGATTTATGCTCTGTTCTTTATGATTTCTTCCCATCTTTGGATTCTGGGTTTGGTTTTGATCTTCCTTTTCTAGGTGCTGGAGGTGCAATATTAGGTTGTATATTTGTTCCTATTATTTTCCTAATGTGTGAGTTCACAGCTATAAATTTCCTTCAGATGACTGTTTTCTTCGCGTCCCATGAATTCATATAAGTTGAATCTTCATTGAATTCTAGATATTGTTGAATTTCTTGTTTAATTTCATCTGTGACCCAATGATTGCTGAGTAGAGTCTTGTTCACTTTCCATGTATCTATGGAGATTTTCTGTTTTCTTTTCTCATTTATTTCATTTCATTGCACTGTGGTCAGATAATGTGCATAGGATAATTTCTGTTTTCTTGCATATACTTAAGCATGACCTATGGACCAGTATGTAGTCTATTTTAGAAAATGACTCATGTTCAGCTGAAAAAAAGTGTATATTGAGCTGTGCTTGGGTGGAACACTCTGTACATGTCCACTGAGTCCATTTGATGCAAGCTCTGCTTTAGTTCTGCTACTTCTTTGCTAATTTTTTGTCTGGCTGACCTATCTTTTTAAAAAGGGGCTGTTAAGTTCTCCAGTTAAGATTGTGGTGTTGGATATTAGCTTTTTCATGACGACTAAGATTTGTCTTATATAGTTGGGTGCTTCTGTGTTTGGTGCATATGCATTTATGAGTGTTACCTCTTCCTCTTGAATTGTTCCCCTAACTGGTATATAGTGGTTGTCTTTATTTTGTTTGATCATTCTTGGTTTGAAGTTAAGACTACCTGAGAAGAGGACTGGTATCCCTCCTTTTTTTTTGAGGTGCTGGTGCATGTAGTATTGTTTTCCATCCTTTGACTTTCAGCCTATGAGTTTCTTTGAGTTAAGTGTGTTTCTTGTATACAGCATTTTGTTGGATTTTGTTTCCTAAACCACTGTGCCAATGTACTTCTCTTAATTGGTGAATTGAGTCCATTTACATTGATGGTTATCATTGAGATGTATTGACTTACTACTGACATGTTATTTACCTGCTATTGCTTATTCCTTTTTGTCCTGTGTTTAACTGTTTGCCCTATGTAGTGGGTTCCTTTTGTTCTCATTTGTGGAGTTTTGAATATTTTGGTCCCTCTCTAGAACCTGTTCAGTAGTCTGTGAAGGGTTGGCTTTGTCATCATGAAATTCTTTAGTTGTTCTTTGTCATGGAAGTATTTCACTTCTCCATCAAACTTGAAAGAGAGTTTTGCAGGGTAGAGCAGTCTGAGTTGGAATTTTTTTCATAGAAGAGTTGAAGTACTCTGCTCCATGTTCTTCTTGCCTTCATGATTCGTGAAGAGAAGTCTGCCATTATTCTGATGGGTTTTCCTTTGAATGTGATCTGTTTCTTTTCTCTAGTGGCTTTCAGTATATTGTTCTTATGCTTGATTTCTGGAATTCAGACAATTATAAGTCTCAGTGCATTTTTATTTGGGTTGAAGCTATTTTGTTTTCAGTATGCTTTGGGTACCTGAATGTGAGATTCTTTCCTCATATTTAGGTAGTTTTCTGCTATTACTTCTGCCCATAATCTTTTTATGTCATTTGCATGGACTCCTTCTTTCTCATTGATGCCTATTGTTCTCACCTTCTTCATCTTTGCTTCATCTTGCAGGTGATGAATTACTTTTTCCTGCATGCTAGTTGTTTTTAGAGATCTTTTATTATCTTTTCATTAGCTGCAACAGTGTCTTCGAGATCTGAAACTCTATTTTCACTTTCACAGAAATGGTTTTGCAAGCTTGTGATTGAAATTTTAAGTTCCTCCATATCTCTTTGACTCTGCTTCATGTGATCTATTTCTTTCCTGTATTGCTCATTTAAGAAATACATTGCTTTTCTTATCTCCCATATTTCTTTTTATCAGTGTCTTCTTGAGAAGTAGTTGTTACTTCTTTTACTTCAGAGTTTATTTCTGATCTGATTTCCTCTATATGTTTCCCCATTTGATGCTTTATTTCAGACACTATTAATTTATAGATTTCTTTTTTATTTCAGAAATTAATTTTGGTCTGAGTTCCTCTATACCTTTCTGCTGTTGCTTATTTAATTCAGACGCTATTCATTCAGACATTTTAGCGGTGCTAGTGTCCTCCACATTTATTTTGAGTGAGTTTGCAACCTAAGATTGCATTTTTCATCTTCTCTTTGTCATTTTGTATAGCACTGTTCACTGACCTTTGATGTAGAGCTTTGGTGCAGTTGTAACTTTAGCACCTACTAAAATTCAGATACTGATATACCGAGTTCTAGTTTTTCTTATTTTGCCTGGCTTGGGTCTGGCTACTATTTTCAGTTCCTTCCTGTTGCTGCCCTCAGAAGTGAGCCAGCTGTGCTCCTGAATTATCTGTTTGGTTTTGACCGTAGTCTCACTTCAGGGAATTCAGCTGCAGTTTCACCCCAGGCTTGTATGCCAGGCCTTGGCTGGGTCTGGAAGGGTATGGGGCAATAGGAGAGTGCAGATGCTGTCCTACACACTTACTGAGCCTGGGCTGTGGGGGATCTGCAGGGCTCCCAAGAGCCTGGTGGGAGTTCTCATTCACAGGGCGGGCTTGGGCTGGCTCTAGAGTGGCAGGGGAGGTCTGGGAAAAGTGGGGAAAGGTCTCTCATGTGCAGTGGGCCTGGGCTTGGTCCAGCAGGCCTGGGCTTTGTCCAGCAGGTGCAGGACAGTGCAGAAGCTCTCCCACTCACTTGCAGGAACTGGGGTTGGGTAGATCTGGGTGTATTAATTATTGTAGCTATCTTACTAACCTATTAGGAAACTATTTCATTACTATTTTATGTTTCTTCTCATTAAAATGAATTTAAAAGTTAAAAAATTTAATTTTATTTCATTTAAAAAATAAAATAAATGAAAAACAAATAAATATAAATTCATCTTTGAAGTTCTCAACTTTCATCTCAATGTGAAACCAAGATACACAGTGAATGTATAATTAACTTTAGTTTTGATAAAACTTTTCCATTATATCTAATTTCTTTTTTTTTCCCTCCGGATACCTTCAAGGCATGACTGGCTGGCTTGTGTTGTGGGGATCGAACCACAGCAACCTGAGCCTGACTGCTTTGTTGAGGCAGCCACTTAAAGAACTGAGCTAAGGGGCAGGCCCCCACTAATTTCATTCTTTATGAGACAAAAACATAAGAAGATTTATACACTGGCAATGGAACTACCACTTTCCCTCCAGAATTGGCTTGAATCCATTTCAAAGCTTTTCACATCTTGTTAGAAACTTGTTTCTAGCCTCCTTTTTTGTTCTGTTCAACATAAACTCTGATTCAGTCAAACAAAATGTCTCTGTGTCCTTTCTAAGTTGGGGCTCTAACACTTCTTAATTGATTTCTATTGATTCTATCATGTTCTGGATTCCTTCATTTCCACAACTCCAGATTCTACCAACTCTTTCAAGTTCAACTACCTTCAACTTATTGCCCTATTTCAATACAACACAAAGGACAACACAAAGGCTTACATATTTTTGCCAATATTAGATCTTGAACTCCAGGTCTGCTGCATGCTGGTCAAGTGCTCAATCACTGAGCTACTTCCCAGTCTCCAACATGATAAGCCTTTCTCAAAATTCACAGAATCATTACTCAGCTATGTATTTTCTCATGCCAACTGTTTTACATGTTGACACATCTATGGAACTTTGTAGTCACAAAACTAAATTCAGTGTGTAGCATTTGCCATGTGTCTAAATAAGCAGTTTTCAACTGAATTGATTGGCATTTGTGTGACTGAGATGAAATCTGTAGTGGATGAATTGTCCACTTATTACTGCACAGCTACTGTGCTTGGAGTACTTGCTTACATATTTCACCTTCCTTGAGAATCCCCTGCACTTGTTCTAACAGCTTATAAGCTACAGTCCTGAGGATGGAAATAATTTTCAAAATTCAGCTATGTATTTAGTGCTTTCTTCAAAATTTACCATTTCTCTTGTAGAAATATTATAAGTAAAGGGATGAATGAAGAACTGAATGAATGAATGAATGAATGAATGAATGAATGAATGAATGAAAACAAATGAGTGGATAGTAGATTCCTTAATGCCTGCTATAATGTGCTTTCTAGGGTGAGTCTAAGAATGACTCCTGGATCTTTGCCCTGATCATGCTTTTAATTTATTTATTTATTGGGTACAGAGTCTCACTGCAGAGTTCAGCCTCATAGTGATCCTCGTGTCTCAACCTCCCACATATCCTTGATCTTCTCTATGTGCCAGTCCACTTTGAGGCACTGAGACCATTTTTTTTACTTCTTCTTCTTCTTCTTTTTTTTTGTTTTGTTATTTTTGTTTGTTTTGTTTTGTTTTTATTTTGTTTTTCTTTGCAGTTGTTCTCTCGGGGGTGTGGTTTTTTTTTCTTTTTTTTTTTTTTTTTTTGTATTTTTTGCACTTTTTTGTTGTTAATCTTCGAATAGAATTCAAGTTACCTCTTCCTCCTAAAACTTTCTTTGTACTGTGTTTCCCTACATTTTATTGGCAGAGTGCTGTGAAAAGAAGGAAGACTTCTTGCTGCAGA
>NW_004524650.1:12539973-12546989 GCF_000260255.1 Octodon degus | reverse complement strand
GGTGTTTGTAAGTAGGATCACAAGTCTGCATCTTGTACAGCAATTAACCACTAAGAAGAATATATGCAGTGTATTATTTGTTGAAACTGTACTCTCGATTTGATTTGAAACTGTCTCATTGCTATATTTTTAGCAATAAAACTTTGAAAAGAAAAAAAATTTAAAAAAAGAACTAAATGGACAGTTTGGATCTTCCAAGCTCATGCACCTTTTTCTCTATTTGACCTAAAACAGATAAAGTTATATATTAGAAAATTTTTAGATGACACTGATAGGGACATTGTCTTTAGAGGACTCACTCAGACTTATGAACTAGCCTGGCGGGATGTTATGTTAATCTTAAATTGAGCACTGACTTCGAATGAAGAGAGACAACCAGCATTACAAGGTACTACACATGGGGATGAGTTAATATTGCTAATTTTAAACAACCAGAAGATGAATAGTTGGGAGAACTTCTGGTTCCCACAGCAGCTCAAGCAGTTTCTACTAAAGACCCCTACTGGCCTAATAGCCAGGCAAGACATTGGAATAAGAAACATTTTATAGTGTATATTCTTGAAGGTCTAAGAAGAGCTAAAAGAAAGCATTCTAATTATTCTAAACTTTCAACTATTTATCAGAAGAAAAATGAACACCACTCTGCTTTCTTAGACTGTTTAATAGGGGGACAGATTATTCTTAAGGATAAAATTAATTATACAGTCAGCACCAGATATGAGAAATGAACTATGAAATGTGGCTTTTGCTCTAGATAACTCACTTGATACTTTAGGTAAAAATGCTTCCTTTATGTCCTATAATTGGGACTGGGAGAAAACTAGGGAGAAAAATCAAGGAAATCAAAACTGGCTGCCTTTATTGCAGCATCAAAACAGACCCTCAGTCTGATTCTCTGGGCTTCAAGAAGAACTCGACTATGAAGCTCATCTGCTACTGCTGCTGAAGGGCAGGCCTATCCAAGATTAAAATGTCTGCTGTCTGTTGACATCCTTTACACAGAAACTCTGGAAAGTATCTCTGACTGTCCATTCACAACTACAACCTCTTTTAGCCTGAAGAAGCCAGAGCAGTCCTCCCCCAGTGTTCCTTCACAGCAGTTTGGGTTACTTCTTCAGAGAGGGGAATGTTGTAGGTAGCTGAATTAGATAGAAATGACATAGGCAGCCAGAGAGGGCTAGGCCATAGAAGGAAAACAAGATACCTTACAACTGTAAGAGAGACAGATGCTCCCGCTGTGGGCCAGACCTAAAGACCAAAGATTGAACAAATGCTTAACTCCAGAAAGATAAGCATTTGGGTTGATCATCACCATGAGGAAGCCACTAGGAATCACTAATCCAACTGCTTCCAGCTACTAGATAAACTCCTGTTCTATAGTCATGGCTGCTTGCTACATGGCTCAGTTCCCCATTTGGTCCTGGATTTGATCAATTTTACTGAACAATGATGTTTGCAATCTCATTCATTGCCCACAGTTTTGTCCCAACTCATGCCCACCTAAATGAGTTCCCATTTTCTCCACCTTATATACACATGGTTTTGCCCTTCAAAAATACCTGGAACAGACAGCTTCTGGGGGTAACTGCTCAGGTTCCCCTTCTGTCCCTCCATCTCTTGAACAGAAGCTTTCTTTCCTCCAATAAATATTTTGCTCTTAACCTCCATTTACTCCTAAAACTCATTCTTTGACTTAAAGAATATGAACTCATCCCTGGTAACTTTCAGGTTGGGAGTTTCCTACCCCTATATCAATAACTAAGTTGACCTCTATGGCATTTTGGGAAGAAATCAAAAATGAATTCCAAAATTAATTCAATCCTTGGAAATTCAAAGAAAAAGTCATGGGCATCCGAGGTGAACACACACTTCTCAAAGGTTGAAATTAAAGAAGCGAATAAATATATGAAAAAATGCTCCACATCACTAATCATTCATGAAATGCAAATTAAATCAACACTGAGTTATCATCTCACCACAAAAGAAAGGTTATCATAAAGAAATCAACTAACAACAAATGTTGGAGAGTCTGTGGAGAAAAAGGAACACTTCTCCACTGTTGGTGGGAATGTAGACTGGTGCAAACATTACCAAAATTAGTGTACAGAATCCTTAAAAAAAAAAAACTAGGACTAGAAATCCCATTCAAGCCAGCTCTCCTCCTACTGGGAATTTTCCCAGAGGAACTGAAATCGTCATATCATAGTGACATATGTGTACCTATGTTTATAGCAGCATGATTTGTGATAGCCAAATCTTGGAAGGAACCAAAATGCCTGTCACCTGAGGAATGGATGAAAAATGTGTAGTAGTTTTATACAATGGAGCATTACTCAGCTATAAAGAATGATAAACTCTAAGCCTTCATATTTAAATGGATGCCACTTGAAGGTATACTCATAAGTGAAATGAACCAGACCTACATGTACAAATGTCATATAATCTTTCTACTGTAAGAACTCAAAAAAAGAAATAAAAATAAAAAGATGTGGCACAATTAAAAGGAAAGCAAGAACCTAATGATTAGACAATGAAAAGAGGGCAAGGAGAAAAGCTAGGAAACATGACAGGGGCAAAGCCATACATTTCTATGCACAAGATGGTTAAGGCAATGATCCTGAGAATCTTCAGCAGGATTTTGAAACTAGCAGTTAATTGGTAGGATTCCCAGCCTGACTAACTATGCATGCTGATACTGTGAAGATATACAGGTATCTAAGCAACTGCACTGAAGTTAGCAATGTGTAGTAGTAGGGTCATGCTTGGAATGCCTGTAATTCTGATCTAAATATGTACTACTTGCCATGTCATACCAATTACTGCCATTCTATCTCTAAAGTAAATGTCTGTTTATAAAAAGAGTAATAAATGCAAACAAGAGACAAGAAAAAAACTCAAGACTGTCCTGCTACAATATTGTGTATGATTAGATTTCTAAATTTCTGTGTAAAAAATGTAATTGTTTATTCCTATTTTTAAAATATTTTTAATTTTTTTCTTCAAGTTCTGTAGGGATTTAAAGCTTAACATATAAATACTGGATGAAAAATACCTGCTCCATGTTATGTCTAATATATTTAATATTCAGACAGGTAGTGAGGTTAAGCTCAACTGCCTATGTTATACAGTAATATCATTAAGCTTCTCTTATGGAGGGTTAACAACTTATGTTTGCAGACCAACAATTAGAGAAAGAAAGGCTACAAAGTCAGCCAACACTTTGGCCCTAGACCTTAAAGGTCAGTGAGGACTCAGGACATGGGAGAATCTACACTGTAACATTCTTTAACTCAGCTGTGTCCCAAATTTTCTGATCAAGAGATTATGGGGCCACAGAGGAAAGTAATTGATGATGTAGAATGTGCCTAAGGAGAGTCACCTGGAGAGAAAACATTCTCTCCGGCTTTCACAGAGAGCAAATCAGTCAAGCAATGGCTGTGACTCATCCACATGGCTGACACTCACAAAGGACCTATAAACTGCAGTGCAGGGTTTTAGGATATATCCTTAGGGAATTTGACCAACCTTGTCAGATACAAAAGTTACACTTCTTGTTTTATAGGTCTTGCTTTATCTTGGTTTAAAACATCCAGCAGAGAAGTATAAAAACAAAGTATAAAAGGCAAAGCCATATTAATATGCTGAGCTGTAAAAGGCTCAAGTCAACAACTTCTGACATTGCCAATCCTATGGAAAAGCCACTGCTATTATGGACTCCTGGACTGTACTGAAATATTTTGCTGAATTCATGCACCTACAGTATTTAAATGACAATGGAATACCCTTCTTTGACAAAACTAAACAAAAAAGGGATACAAATGAAGAAACATTTTGTATCTGTATATTCAAATTAGTTAGGATAGATATACAGCTACTTTCTCTTAATTCAATGAATTGAAAGATTTTTTAATAGTATTTGTGGACAATATATCATGTTTCCATCTTGTACTTTGAATAACCACTAAGAAGACAATATGCAATGTATTAATTACTGAAACTGTGGTAGTAATCGGTTTTGAAACTATCTTATTGCTATTTTTGTCTCAATAAAATTATTTTTAAAAATAAAAAGGAAAAGTCATGAATACAAGAGAAAATTTGGTGGCCTTCTTTTTTTTTATTGGCCCATTTATAATTGCTGCATCAGAATACCTGGTAGCAGATTCTATACTTTTCAAAAGTGGTTTACTGAGGATGCAATTCAGCAGGTTGAAGAGCAATTAATTTATTGCTGCCAGCTGTGCTGAGGGCTTCTTGGCTGCATCACAGCACAGTGCAAGCATGTTACTGAGAGCAGATGCAAGAGGGGAAGTTCAGACAGACAGACAGGAAGCAAGAGGGATAGAGGGCAGGTGCCACTTCCCATATAGCAGCTGCTTTTCAAGGACTAATCAAGTCCCATGAGACATTGACTCATATTCAGCAAAACAAACTCACTCATGAGCATGGTGCCACCATGGCCTAGTGCTTCCCACTGGGTCCTTCCCTAAACACTCCAGCACCTCAACACTGCTTGCTGTCTCAGCTCAAGGGAACACATTCACATCACATTTACACCTAGAGACTTCCTGAGTTCAAATCCCAGTACAAAGCTGCAGAAGTCAAAACCAGGAGGCATAAAGACAGATAACTGGACTAATATGCCAGAGAAGAGAATGGAGGTATGAAGACTAATGTCCATAGTTAAATGATGTGTGATGCGGTGAGGGGGGTGAGACCACACAACAGTGAGAAACCAGTCTTTTCAGTCAGTGGTGTGGAAACATGAAGAAGGAAGTTGGACACCACATTTTTCTGCAGTGTGCTAACCTTGGACATCTGCAGTGGAGAAATGGGGCGATGGGGCAGGAAGCTTTCTCCAGATATAGATGCTAATGTGAAAAGTTCTCCTTGCTGTAGAATATAAGACAATGGCTCTATGAATTACCACATGATGTGGCAACACTTTTCAGTGTATATCCAAAATACTTAAAAAGAGATATCTATATCCAAAGAGATATTTGTGCCCTCAATTTCACTGAGGCAGTGTTCACCATAGATAAGAGGCTAAAGTAAACCAAATATCCCCTCACAGATAAATGAAAAAAGTGAGTGAATGAATGAATGAATGAAATGTGGTAAAATGTTATGCACAAATGAATACTGTACAATGTTATTCAGATTTTTATAAAATAGAAAATACTATGGCAAAGGTATCACATATGCTAGTGTATGGATGGGGATTCCTGAAAGATTCAGTATTTAATATTTAGTCAGTGCTGTGATCAGGGGGCCCACTAGATCCTCATTCGACCCAGAGCCCAGGCCTGGCATCCATCCCTTCAGCAGAACTCCCTGCAAAGAGGCTAGAAAGGGGCAAGACCCATCCAGCTGATTCAGGAGCAGAACATCTTGCCAGAGTGGTACAGAGGGTTCACTTCCAAGTGCTGCAGCAGGGAGAAGTGGAGCACAGCACACAGACCCAAGTCACACCCACCTGGAGGAGTCTGAACTTCATAGATCTGGACCTGGTCCTAAGGTAATAACTCTATCTAAGCTCTACACCAAAGGTCAGAAGGCAGCGGTACACAAAATGACAAAGAGAAGGAACAAAATGCAGTATCAGGCCCCGAGTCCACCCAGAACAAATTCAGAAGACACTAGTATAGAAGAAATTGGAAATCACATACCTGAATTCTCAGAAATAATAGCATTGGAAGTAAAGAAAGAACTGCAGAAAGGTATAGAGAAAATCAGATCAGAAATAATTTCTGAAGTTAAAAAAAGAAATGATAACTATAATCAAAGAAGTACTAAGTGCTTCTAAAGAAGACACTGTTAAAAATAGACCAGAATATAAAAATGATGGAATTCTTGTATAAGCATTATAAGAAAGAAATAGAATGCATTAAGAAGATTCAAAGACATATACAGGAAATTAAAACCTCAATTACAAACTGGCAAAACCGTTTGAATGAAAGTGAAAATAGACTTTCAGACCTTAAAGATACCATTGCAGCTAATGAAAAAGTAAGAAAAGATTTCTTAAAAACAACTAGGATGCAGGAAAAAAATAATTCAATACCTGCAGACGATGCAAAGATGAACAATGTGAGACTAATAGGCATCAAGGAGAAGGAAGGAGTCAATACAAATGATATAAAAAGAATATGGACAGAAGTAATAGCAGAAACTTCCCAAATATGGGGAAACAATCTGTCATTCAGGTAACTGAAGCATATAGAGCTTCAAATAACATTAATCCAATTAAAACCACACCCAGACATATAGTAATCAAGATCCCAGAAATTCAGCACAGGAACAATATACAAAAAGTCACTAAAGAAAAGAAACATATCACATTTAAAGGAAAACCCATCAGAATAACAGCAGATTTCTCTTCACAAACCATCAAGTCAAGAAGAGCATGGAGCAAAGTACTACAAGTCTTTCAAGGAAACAAATTCCACCCCAGACTGATGTACCCTGCAAAACTCTCTTTCAAGTATAATGGAGATGTGAAATACTTCCATGACAAAAAACAGCTTAAGAATTTCATGATGACAAAGCCAAGCCTACACAAACTACTAAAAGATGTTCTACAGAAGGAGCAAATTGATCACAGCCCCATGAATGAGAATGGAAAGAACCCACCCAATAGGGTAAACAATCAAATGCAGGAGAATAAGAGGTATACAAAAGTAGTCTTTCAGTTATTCTATTGTGTACGGCAACAAAATATTTCCATCAGAACACTCTACAAATGGACTTCTCTTCCACCCTGTGGATCATGTTTCCATCTGGGTCTGCAGGGTGGATTTCAAGGAAATATCAGTTGCTCAGTCCCTCAAGTGACACCTGGCCACCAGTACATGTCGTGGACATTATCCATCTCCACAACACACTAGAACTGTGTGTGACATCCTATCCCCAAATTGTTAGAAGTGCTGGTCATATATTTGCCATTCCAGTATTTATCTTATGTTTTACTCTTAGTACTTCTTTGCTATCATGAAAACTTTTTCTTAGTTCAATTG
>NW_004524650.1:12535445-12539873 GCF_000260255.1 Octodon degus | reverse complement strand
GTCCACTTTGAGGCACTGAGACCATTTTTTTTACTTCTTCTTCTTCTTCTTTTTTTTTGTTTTGTTATTTTTGTTTGTTTTGTTTTGTTTTTATTCAGAATGCCTGGTTTGGTCAACTGCATGGGTTTTTTTTTTTTTTTTTTTTTTTTTTGTCTATTTTGTATTGTTTGCACTTTTTTGTTGTTATTTTTCAAAAAGAATTCCAGTTACCTCTTCCTCCTAAAACTTTCTTTGTACTGTGTTTCCCTACATTTTATTGGCAGAGTGCTGTGAAAAGAAGGAAGACTTCTTGCTGCAGAACAAATGGCATCTGCCAAATACCTCCAGAATGAGCTGCAGCAGCTCTCAGCGTCTGTATCAGTTACTCTTTTCTCATTGGTGGGACAACTACCCAACACTTAAAATGAAGGCAGACCAGTTTATTTAGCTCACAGTTACTGGAGGTTTCATTCCATACTCAGCTGTCTCCAAGGCAGAGCACCACATGGCAGAGAGCAACCTTTCATGGTGGTAGCAAAGAGCAGCAGAACAAACATGGAAGAGTAGGAGCAACAATAGCAACACAGGGAAAGTCTGTCTCTCTGTTTCTCTTATGTTACATTCAGGCTATTTGCCCCAAAGCAGGTGTAGCACTCACATGCTTAATCCCTACAGTACTACCACCCATAATCCTAGTGGATCATGAGTTAGTCTCAAACTCTAGAAGTCTCCACCCCAAGACTGCATGAGGCTTTGGTGGGAAAACTAGACACAAACCATAACGTTCTGCCCATGGGCCTACAAAGTCTCATGCATGAGCATTTATGCAAAAGACATTTCAGTCCACCTCTCAGAGTTGCATTAGTACCAATAGTATCAGCATTGCTTGATTGATTTCCAAGTCTCCTCCAAGACTTAAGGCAAACTTAGCTGTGAGCACCTGTACAAATGAAAAGAAAATTAAACACTTCCAACATTCAAAGGCATAAGATAAGCATTACCATTCCAAAAGGTACAAACAGCACGATAACAAGAATTCTAACCAATCTAAGTCCAAAATCTGGTAGGGGAAACATTAAATCTTATAAGTCCTTGTGGAACATACAAAGTAACCTGTGGCAAATTGTAAACCACAGAGGCCTTATACGGCTCTGGCCCTGAGGCACTCTTGATGGCAACTTCCATGATTTCTACTTAGGGCTGCTTTGCTCACTCCTTGCAATTTCCCTTAAAGGATCCACATTCCTGGCTTTTCCAAACTTCTGGGGATTCTGCTGAATAGGCTTCTCACTCACAGCTTCACAGCTTCACACACTGCCCTCCCAGGGGTGCACTGTCTGGCCTCCCTGGCCTTCTTCTGAAGTTGAGGTGGAAGCCTTCTTAACTTCAGAACTTCCACATTTTTAATGTGCCTAAAACCAACACCACATGGATGAAGCCAAAGATTGCTGCCTGCTGGATCAGTAGCCAGAATTCCTTCTCTCTTGGATGTAGGGGTTGAGTACCTGGTTTGATGAACACTCTGATCGTGATTCTAAGGAACAAATTCTCCATGCCAGCACCATCTTGGAACCATTTGAGGCCACTGTCGCCATTCTGGAACATGGGGTTCTTAGGCCTTTTCCTCAAAGCAAAGTCTCCTTTGCAATTCTGAGGTTCAAAAGGGTGGAGACATTCTGCCTCCTGTGATGCCCTCATGCCATTCTATCCATTCTTTCATTCCATCTTGGCATTGGAGATCCTCTCACTTCTTTCTTTGCATTCCACAGCACTATTGGAGCTTCCCTTGCTGGTCAAACTCACAACATTTTAAAACATCCTGCTGAGCTCTTTGCTTTTGATTCCCAACATAAATTTCACTAAAAGCCATGCTGTTCCTTCAATATTTGGCTGCTTTGAGATACCTTTGGCCAGATTAATGAGTTCACCATGCTTAAACTCAGTCTCAGGAAAAGTCTCTGGAAATGAGGAAATTTCAGACAGACTTTCGGCTAAACCATAATACAAATCATCCAGAGTCTAACAACCAATGTAGTCCTCTTCCTGGAAGAAACCTCCCCACTCTGGTCCTCACAGGCATGCTTTCTATCAGCATTCTGTTCTTCTGAGCTCTGACCAGAATGTCCCCTACAAAAGAGCCAGATCTTTTCCAGCTCTTCACAAGTAATTACTCCAAACCATTCCTTTCTTTTCCCATAAGCCATTCCCAAAAGTACGTGATCCACATGATTAGGTTTAGTCACAGCAAGGATCTCACTTCTCTGGTACCAAATATTATCTCTCTTACTCTTCTCTCATTGCTGGGACAAATATGCAACACTAAAATGAAGGAAGAAAGGTTTATTTAGCTCACAGTTATTGGAGGTTTCAGTCCATACTCGGCTGGCTCCAAGGCAGAGCACTACATGGCAGAGACTAAAGTCTCATGGTGGTAGCAAAGAGCAAGAGAACAAAAATGGAGGAGTAGGAGCAACAATGGAAACAGAGAGGAAGTCTTTCTCACACACATAATCCCAGAAGAACCAAGACCAATAATCCCAGTGTATTATGAGTTAGTCTCAAACTCTAGAAGTCCCTGGCCCATAGCTGCATAAGGCTTTTGGAGGACAACTAGACACAAACCATAACACCGTCTCTGATGATAATCATTTCAAAAGGAATTTTCTCTGTTCCTGGAGGTCACAGTATCTATTTAGAAGCAAGAAGTGGTGGGGGCTTCAAAAGAGCTACAGGCATATGCCTGGGAAAGGCATTATGGTGAGGAGCATGGATGGGTGGGTATGGCCAGCAGGGTGGAGTCAGAAAGCCTTTGTTACTACTTCTGTAAGTGTAAGACCACAACACCATTTTAAAACTTAAGCAGAGCATAGCAATATGTTGATATTTGTTTCATTTTTATGTCTACTATCAATTAGATAGTCTTACGTAAATCAGACCTAGTTCTTCCCAAAGAGGGCATCAAACTGTATTCAGGTGAAACAACCTGTTTCATGTGTTTATCAGAAAATGGATAGTTTTGGGGTTAACCGTTGGAGATACGATAGGGAAGCAATTACAGTTACATTGTTCTCCATAAGCTGATCTTACTTCAGAGGAACAAGACACTATTGTATTAGCAACAGTGTGATAACTGTCATTATCCACCTGCAACATGGTATTTACCAACTATAAAAGTGAAGCTAAGAGAAATTGAGATTCCCCTTTTGATACCAGACACACAGTGTATTTAAGTGATTTGGTTGGATTGCAAATTTAGTTCTCAGAGAATGACACACACGGGGGGTAGTAGAGGTGCTGTCACCATTGCTGATGTAGTAGAAAACTCTGATCCACAGAGGACCGAATAAGTTGCCTAAGACAGCACACCAGATGAGTGGAAGCACTGAGGTGGAAGCCAGAAGACTTGGATTTTTTCTTTTGAGAAGTCCTCATATTGTTGTCCTTTGAGGCTGTACAAAGGTACATTCCCCCAACAGTTCTACAAAAGTTTCATTTTCTAGACATTCTTAGCAACATCTCTTATTTTTACACTTTTGTCCATCAGGTGTGGGGTGATATCTCTCTGTAGTTTTGATTCATATTTCAGCAATGATTAGTGATGTTGAGCACATTTACAAATACCTGTTCAGTATTTTTTTCTTTATTTGTTTGTGTTTGTTTTGTTTTTGTTTCTGTATTTTTAGTATAGGGTCTAAAGGATCTCACTCTACAGCTCAGACTCATAGTGATCCTTCCATTTTCATCCTCCCAAGTTGAAGACACGTGCCACCATGTCCAGGCTCAATTGCCATCTCAGCACACCATGGGGACAGGTCAGCATGGCACACTAAGCATCAAGCCTCCGCTCCTGAGTCTACCTATGCAGACGCTTAATCCACTGAGCTATCTGGCCAACTACACATACTTGTTGAGTGTTTGAATTTCTTCTTTTGAACTACGTGTGTAGGTACTTTGCCAATTTAAAAAATGAAGTTCTTTGTTATTTTTACTATTGAGCCATATGACTTTCATGTATGCTTTCATCATTTATTCCTTGTCAGATGTGTGTTGTACAAAGATTGTTGCCATTCTATATACTGCCTTTTCATTCCATTGATTATTTCACTTTCTGTGTAGGAACTATTTAATCTAAGTCAATACATCTCAATTCTAACCATCAATGCAAATGGACTCAATTCACCAATTAGGAGAAATAGACTGGCACAGTGGATTAGGAAACAAAATCCAACAATATGCTGTATACAAGAAACAGATTTAACTCATAAAGAAATTCATAGGCTGAAAGTCAAAGGATGAAATAAAAATACTAAATGCCCCAGCACCTCAGAAAAAAGCAGGGGTAGCAATTCTATTCTCAGACAGTCTCAATTTCAAGCCAACAATGATCAAGCGAAATAAAGAAGGCCACTATATACTGGTTAGGGGAAAAATTCAAGAGGAAGAGGTAAC
>NW_004524650.1:12486694-12523020 GCF_000260255.1 Octodon degus | reverse complement strand
AGTGCTGGTCATATATTTGCCATTCCAGTATTTATCTTATGTTTTACTCTTAGTACTTCTTTGCTATCATGAAAACTTTTTCTTAGTTCAATTGTCAGTTGTTTTGAAGCATTTAATCTTTAATTAGTATTTAATTTTCTGAATATTGCTTAATCTTAATTTTTGTTTTAAGATTTATACTATATCTCTGACTTATAATTTATTTAAAAGACATGGTATGATATTTTCTCCTAGTACTAGAAACCTTAAAAAGTATATTTCCATTTTCTGTAGAGTTTATATTACTTCTTCCCTATCTTTTATACACACACACATATATATATATAAGAAAAAAAATACATGTATAACCCGACATAAGATTGGTACTGTTTCATAGAAATTTTTAATGATCTTTTAAATAAGGGTTCATCTAATTTATTTTGCATAGTCCTGAATAACTATTGTTTTGAGAGCTCTGTGTTGTTCATCCAGGACCATACTGCAACTTCTCTTGCCTTTTGATTTATGCTCTTTGTTATTTCCTATATGCTACATCTGGAGGTATTAGAATATTTCAAGTTTGTATAACTGGATAATATTTCACTTTTAGTTTTCAAAGGTATGCTTCCTAAGTATAAAATTCAGAAAGGACAAATTGTTTTGTCCTTCTTTCAGTCCTTTGATTAGTCATGTTTCTTACACAATTGGTCTTTTTTATTTTCTTTCTAATGTGGAATAAGATGCCATTTAATTTTGTTCTTCCATAGCTAATTTTTCATGTATATGCTTTAATGATTTTTTTCTTTACAATAACTTTTGGACAATTTCATTTTTGTGTATCTTGGTATGATTTCATTCAAATTTCTTGTGCAAAGTGTTCATTTTTCTTGGAAATATGGTGTTATAAGTTCAACTAAATTCAGAAATTTTAAAACTTTAAATATTTATTGCCTACCCCTTTCTACTTTGAGAATTCTGATTATATTAATGTAAGTTTTTTTATTTTGACACAGAGTGAGCTATTACATGACTGATCTGTGATTTCTTTCTTCTTCATTTTTATTTTGGACAGTTTTTATTGTTGTATTCATTTAAGTTTATAAATAATTTATTTACAGTGTATAATCAAAAAATCTATTTTGGCAGCATAAGTAATTTTTGTCTTTCAGTCAACATATATTTTAGAAAACATAGATGGCTATTGTGAATCTTGGATTTGCTGAAATTAGAGTATACTTATTAGGTTCTTGTTGGATTGACCATTATGGTAAATTTTGTAGGTGTTAGCCAAAATAAATTTCTCTTCCTTGCTTTTCAAAAAAAAAAAAGTAACATTAAGGTTGAGTTTATAAAAGCTGGTAAGCTTGGTCTTTTGTCATTTGCTTAAAAATAAAATAAAAGTGAATGTGTTTTGTGTATGTTCTCCAAGAAAAATAATCATATGATCATACGGAAGGCCATGTGATCCTTTAGGTTGTGGACATTGTGAAATGACCTTAGGTCCTTCAGAGTGTGCCCTCAAAATGATGTGGGTCTCCCATCAATCTCCTTTCCTATTTCCTGGGTCCAGATGTGGACACTCACTCTGCAAGTGCACCTGCCATGATGTCAAGTTCATCAAATACTCAAAGAAAGTTCTAAGTGCCAAGTCAGAAATTCTAAATGTGAGTGATGTAAATAAGCATTAGTGCTAAGTTAATTTCTCCGGGTACTTTGATTAGAAATGCAAATCCAGGTAACGCTGTAGAAAAAGCTGAACTTTTTTAGGTCAAGTGAAATCACCAGTCACAAAAAATAAACACTATGTGATTTACTTCTATGAGTACATCTGTTGGAAATCTCTATCTACACAGAAAAATATGTATTGTGAGGTTTCTGACAGGGGATTTTCCAGGGGAAATTATTCCTGTGCTCATGGACGTGAAGTCCCCTGAGAAATCTCCATCAGTTGAAGTTGAAGATGATTACATTAGTAGTGTGTCTCTCTCCAAGTCCAAAGGCCTGAGTACCTAGATTTATGTTGTCCAGCAATGAGGAAAGAGCATACAGCAGCTCCAGGAAAAGGACCCTTACAGTCCTCTGCTTTCTCTATCCTGGCCCTCAGCTGTCCTGTGGTATAGCCCCATCCCAGGGCAGATCTTGCATGCTCAGCTCACTGACTCCCTGATCCTTCTTAGAACAGCCCCACAGACACATCCAGAGATAATGTTTATTAGTATTCTAGGCCTTCCTTAAGCCAACCAGTTGAACCCCTAAGTTTAAGCACACCGAAATGTGAATAAAATATTTAATCACTTAAAAATTGAATAGAGGGGCCAGTGAGTTATCTCAGCAGACTAAGCACCTGCTTAGGCAAGCATAGGGATGGGTTTGATCCCTGGCACCACATGAAGTACTGGCCCCACCCACAAGCACAATGAGCAGGCCACTGAGACCAGGTGTGGTGGCATAATAATGCCAGCAATGGGGAGACTGAAAACAGGAGGATCACTGTGAGTCTAAGCTGTGTAGTGAGACCCTTTACCACATACATTAAAAAAAATAGAATAGCGGTTCCCAAGGATCTTGGAGTAGGGGAAACAAAGGAATCCTGCATTGTATTTTTCTAGAATGTGAAATGGTAAATGTTATGTGTCTTTGGCACAAGTTAAAAGGAAAAGAGAAAAATGTATGCAGCAGTAAACGGAATGCAAAATTTGAATTTGAATGAAAATATGAAAAAGCAGCAAGCATTCATGAGAGATTTAAGCAGTTTTAAGGAGCCAAGTTTTCACCCACACCTGTAAAAACAGCACTCACAGGGATGACCAAAAGGGAACTACAGGTTCTGGGCTACCCTGAGTACATAACAAGCTCCAGGGAAAGTCTGGGCTACATAGGGAGACTCTGCATCATTATCATCATCATCATTATCATCATCATCATCATCATCAACAACATCATCACAACAATATAGAGTTTTAAATAAATAAAGCAATAATCTATGTCACAAAAGGAAATGAATGCACAATACATAGTATCTACAAGGCAGTGTATATTTTCGCACCATATATATTTTCGTCGTGAAATGATCTCATCCTCACTCAGAAAAATGAGTCGGTCACGGGCGTCAAAACAATGAACTGGAAAAGAATAAGTGCAGGCTGAAAAAGATTTTTTTTTAATTTTATACAATTGATAGATGTGTTTATATGTGTCCGATTCAGTAAAATAAAAAGAAAACGAGATTGTTTAAATATTATGCAACTAGTGAACCATGTTTAAAGGTACTGAATGCAGTTCGCGTACATGACATCAAACTAAACTCACCAGCACTGAGTCTGCAGTGTTCCCACCTGCGACCTTGGCTGCCCTTCAGTATCCAGCGCTCCTCCCTTTCTCTCCTCTCCAGGTCTTGGCATTCACTAGAAGAGAGTGGGTCAATCCCAGCTATAGTAAGTTGTGTGAGGGTGGGCACTGCGCTAATTCTCACACACTTGAAGAACTGCACAGTGCTGTGTAGTCAGTGCACCTGCACTCGCGCTTGCGCGTGCACACACACACACACACACACACACACACACACACACGGCTTGTCATTCAGTCCCAGAACACAAAGCAAGTAGGGTGCCTATCTGGAGAAAGTGTTATGAGAGGCGATTTTTTTTAAAAATCAGAAAAAAAAATTTAGATGCATGGTTGTGTTTTTTGTTTGGTTTAATTTATTTGTTTATGTGTTTGTTTTCTTTCTTACTTTTTTTTTCTTTTCTTTTTAGGCCCATAATTCAGAAAGTCTGTCCAGGGTCTTTACTCCTTCACTAGGGCAAATCAAAATCCACCTAACATGGGCACAGCAGATCCTAAAAATGCCTGAGGAACAATATCATCCTGCGCATTCTTTGTGCAAACTTGCCCAGAGGAGCCCTAGGAGAAGCCCCCAGATGCTTCAGGTAACTTCTCAGAGGGTTCTAAGTGATCAGAGATGTGTTGGGCCCAGAGGAGGGAGAACATGCTAAAATGGGCCTGAAAGAAAAAGCTCCCAACTCTACTTCACGTTCAAGACCCAAAGAGTTCTAATGCTTTGTTGTACCTCAATAAAAAAGTTACCTGCATACTGCTGGTAACTCAGAAGACTAAGCACCTGCTTTGGCAAGTGCAGGGACCACAGTTCGATCCCCAGTCCAGCACGCTGCCCTGGCCTGGCCCCCAGGGCACACTGAGCAGATGAGGGAGTCCAGGTGGTGGTGCACAGCTGTAATCCAGTGCTGGGAGGCTGAAAACAGGAGGATCACTACCTGTCCAAGCTGTGTGGTGAGACCCTGTACCAAATACATAAATGAAAACTAAATAAATAAATAAATAAAATTTTACCTGCAAAAACAGGAAAGGAAGAACAGAAAGAGTAAAAAAAGTGACTGAAACAACTAAATATATGTATGAAAACTTACATAAATTTCACATGCAACTGTATTTTAAATTAGTCCATTGATTCTTCGTGCCACATAGTAGGTGAGCAGGAAAGGGAGGAACTGCAGCTTCCTCACCGGTGGCATTCAAAGGAGAAAGTCCAGAAAATGAGTTGGCAGCCTGCGCTGTACACAAAAGCACACGCCTGCTCCCTGGGAATGGAGCTGGGAGTGGAGCTGTTGCCTAAACATCTCATCCATTTCTGAGAAACCAAGAGCCACTGTACTTTCACTTTCAATCTGAGCTGTGTCCAAAACAAAAATAGCTCCAAGTTATCCTGAATTGACACCAGGAATCTTTTGCTGAAGAATGAAAGGGGAGAAGTTTCCTTCTCCTGACAACTAATTCAATTTCCAACACAGAGACAGCATTAAGTGTAATGAGCAGAAAGTTTCGGTCACTTCAGCAAAAACCAGCAGCCCAAAAGGAACCGGATGGGAACTTGTTTTAACTCGCTGCTCCTAATTTCAGGAAACCCCAAACCACTAAGCAGTCACAGTGTCAGGACCTGACAGACCGCCAGAAAAGCATACTACAGATCATGTTTGAACTGAGCCCAATGGTCTCCAAAAGCATATCCTAAGAACATACCAAAGAAAAATTTGGGCCGGCCAAATAGCTCAGCGGATTAAAGAGCCTGCACGCAGGCACAGGAGAGGGGACTTTGATCCCCGGGCCTGCAGTGCCAGCCCCACCCCCAGGGCATGATGAGATGGCTGTTGAGACTGGGCGTGGTGGGGCGAGCCTGCAATCCCAGCTCTTGGGAGGCTGTAAACAGGCAAATCACCACTAGTCTGATCTAGTAAGGAGACCCTGAAGACCCTGTAGACCCTTCCCTAAAAATACAAGAAGAAGGAGGAAGAGGAGGAGGAGGAAAAGAAGAGGAAGAATTTATTAATAACACAAACAAAAAAATCTAGCATGTCACCTGACATAGGGTGGACATCACAGACGTTTGCTACCCACTCTGGCTTCAAGGTATGCAGTGCACAGAAATGACATGTGGTGAAATTCAATAAAAACTAAAACTTATTTATTAAAGTATGGTATTTCTGTTCTATCAAGCTTGAGTCCACCTTTTGGGGAAGAGATGGGAGCCTAATGGAAAGACTGGAGCCTAACAGTTGGAGAAGTGGAAGAGACAGACTGCAAATCTTTCCAGATCAAAATTTATACTATGTTAAAAAAAAAAAAAAGCTAAACTTTAAAAAAAGCATAGTTTTTAAGCAAAATAGTTACTTCCCCAGTTTTGTTTCATTTAATCAACAAATACTTAGGGAAGCCATGTTATGTGCTAGGCTCTGTTTTTGAAGTAAGAATTTAGCATTGGAAAAGAGACAAAGTTCTTTGCATGCATGGAGATAAATTCTAGCAAGCAACATGTACATAGAACAATGTGAAATGAGAACAACTTCTGCACAGAAAAGCAAAGCAGGGAAGAAGGAGGGCAGGAGCGGGGAGCCCAGACTGTAGGAGTTTTACATAGCCATCCGCACATGGCATCCACTGAAGTTGTATTCAGCTGAGACCTAAGGGAGTAAGTTGGTGCACCACCTGGGAACCTGGAAAGAGCACAAGAGGTAGAAGAAAGGGCAAGTGCAAACTCCAGCTTACATGATAAGCAGCAATGCCAGGCTTTAGTAGATAAGCTTAGGCTCTAATTGAATTCTTTTTACTACATGCTTATCTCAGTACACTGCCTACCATGAAACCAGAGAGGTGGCAAGAGAAAGCAATCTGTCTGTGGCGTCCACTCTGTGGCAGGTGGTACACTACGTTCTTTCTTTATAAGTGTTCTTAATGAATTTTTCTTCTGTATGTGCTTACGATGTTCTATTATCTGGCCTTTGGAGATCTGGCAGTCTGTCAGGCCCTGATTCTCTGACTGCTTCATGGTTTGAGGTTTCCTAAAATGAAGAGTCAAGTCCTAAAGCAAGACACACCCTGCGTGTTTCAGAGAAGCTAGGAGGGGAAGTTTCAGGTGATGGAGGATGAATGCAGCCACCTTAGTAACCCTGATGTGAGGACATGAGTTTTCCTGATGCTAAGGAAAAGTCACCTGAATGATATGAGTCCTGGCCTCCCTTGAACTGTCTGTCACAGCCACAGACAGGATCAGAAGTGGGGTCGGAAAGCTATGTCAGGGCTTCAAATGCAGCTGATACTGTCTCCCCACTACTCCTGCGATCAAAGCCCCTTAGGTTAAAGGCAACCGCTGCTGTGTTCTATACATAGTGCCAGCTGTTTTATGAAGGCCGCATTACCCAGGAGTTTGTTGTACATGCAGTTACTTCAAGTTATCCCAGCACAGTCCAGACTCAACTTCTCCTTCCTCTAACATCCATTCTAGGTTTCCTGCACATGTCCTGGGCAAAAGCAGGCATCTCGCTGCATCCACTAAAAATGTAAATGAAACATAAACACACATTGAGCTGTAGGCCTAAACTACTCCACCAACAAGACTACCTGTCACAAAGAATAAAAAAAAAAAAAAAAGAAGAAGACAAAAAAAAGACTACGTGTCCCCACCCAGCAAAGCAGAATGTGAAGGAACTAAAGTGTTCAACAAGTTCAAATGCAGAACGGCCAGCTATTCCCTGGTGACAAAGGGCCTTGAGTACCCAGCACACAGTCACTGACCTGGCAGTGTCTGTGGTGAGTGTGTACAGCCCTCCTCTCCACCCCTCAAAGCCTCTGCCTTGTTCCTTGACAGCACTACAAAGCTGCACACCGGCGCTGTCCACAGCACGCGGTCTCCTCCTCAGCTTAGTTTGCTTTGTTGAGTAAAGAGAGACAAATGATCTTTAGGTGTAAAACATTCTGTCTAGATTTTTTATAGTAACTTCCACTCTGAATAACTGTCATTTGGTAAGTAATCATGTTATCTCCTGGAATACCTAAGTAATGGGGTGGAATTGTAAGTCTAATTCTTTACTTAACAATTCAGTTCATACATGTCATTATTTTGATTCACTTGTTTTAACTGACTTTTTTTCTGTATTAGGGAAGGGTCTGCAGGGTGTTCAGGGTCTCACTATGTAGATTAGACTTGTAGTGATTCTCCTGTGTTCAGCCTCCCAAGAACTGGGATTATAGGTGTGTACCACCATGCCAGATTTGGGGAGGGGGACACGGCATGCTGGGAATTGAACCCTGGGCAATGCATTCTGCCTAAGCAGGCACTTTAGTCCTTTGAGCTGTCAGGCCAGCCCTTACCTGACTTCTGAAATGTATTTTCAGCACTACGGGTTAAACTCAAATCTTCTGAATGAATGAGATTTCCCGTTCTTCATTAATTTTGTTTTGAACAAGTTCTTGCTACACCGCTAAATTGACCAAGATAGGGGCAAAATGGTGGCTCTCCTGCCTTAGCCTCACAGTGTGCAAGGATTTTAAGTGCACACCACCATGCCCAGATCATATGAATTTTTAAATAGTTTTCATAAGGAAAATACTCACCCACAGATACCACTTCTTGAAGTTCACAGCACATTTGAACATCAGCACCCTGAGTTCAAGGCACACAAAAAAGGCACTTTTGGAGGACACATTAACTCATATCTAACAGTATTTCCCTTCCCAGGACTCCTCTTTAAAATTCTTTTTTATTTTATTGGTACTGTTTGTCTTTTGCAGACAGATAGATGATAGAGATAGGTAGACAAGTAGGTAGACAGGCAGACAAACAAACAGACAGACAGACAGACAGATTGCATTCATCAGAGGAAGTTGTAACTTTATGTGATATGTTGCTTCTTTTTATCCATTCCTCACCCCTCCCTTAAACTTCTCTTCTCCTCATTATTTACAACAGCTTTTCCCCTATTTTTTGGTGTTTGTTTATCTGTTCCCACTTTTCTTTCTCCCCATCTCTCATTCTTTTCATTTGAACATCTTGTCCCCACTTCAGAGGCCATTATGAGATTTGGCATGTATTTACACTTTCAGGTTCTCACACCCGAGAATCCATGTGATACCTGAACATGAGTGTCCCTTTTAGTTCACTTAGGAGTGTGGTGTAAAGGAGCACCGTTTAGCTGGAACTCTCTCCAGCTTACCAGCTTACCCTCACTTCTTGTTTCCTTTGCAAATTAGAGACTATACAGTTTCTTTTAAATGACTGAATCAGGGATGATTTTATAGAAAATACAGGAAATGTTACATAATAACTAATAAGGAAAAGCAAGGCAGCACGGCACGGTGGCTCAGGGATCAGGGTCCAGGCTGCTGGCATTCAGGTGACTTACAAGGTTGTGAGTTCAGAAAACTGACTTGGCCTGTCTGTGCCCCAATTTCTATCCATCATGGGAAATGTTTGTTGTGAGATTTAAGATATGCAGTCCAGTTGCAACAATGGCCATGCCCAGACACCTGGACCATGAAGGGAGCCCTCCCACCTGCGCAGTGAGCATCAGAACCAAGGGCTGAGCACTCAGGGGCAGGACTACAGGCCCTTTCCTGCACTGTGCTTCTCAATACCCAGATCTACCGTGAGGAGAGCTTGTTACTTTTGGAGATTATACTTTAAAGGTAATATGGTGTCTCCCCACTGCTGTATGCTCAAACTTGCCCCAATCTTGGGTCATATTCCAGTATATATTACACTTAAGGGATGTTTATGAGAAGACCAAATGATTTCTAGGAATTGTGCAAACAAAATATTTGAAGAAATGGAATTATAAGCTGTACCTTGGCTACAAAACTTCTAATGGCTGTTGATCCTTTGTAAGGAACTAAGTGCTTTCAGTTTCACATTCCTCTAACTCTATCACAAAGCTTGCTGCTTTTCATTTGTCCACGCATGCAAACGCAGAAGCCAGTCAGTGTCGCAGGGTGACATAAAAGCCCAAGCATACAGCCAGAGGCAGAGAAGAGAAAAGCCAAATCACCCACACTGAGCAGAACAGGTAAGTCTGCCTTCCCTCTAGCAGCCTCTCCAGCTCTGAAGGAGCTCTGCTCCAGGCTCACAGCTTCTAAGTCTGATGCAGGGACACAAGGGAACTTCTGAGGGCTGGTTATTTTTCATAAAAACTATCAGAACTGTGAAAAGTTGGAGCTGAGCCTTGCATGGGACCGAGGTCAAATAAAATCCAGATTTGATCACAGCATCAGGTCCCCTGGTGAGAGCACTGGGCTTGTGTTGAGTGCACTCCCCCAGGAAGAAGTGAACTGTTAGCTTTGTGTGGACTGGGAGCACAAGCTACTGCAGTCCTGATGGGCTCACTCACAACTGCTCCTGGTGCACTATAGGGCTAACAAGGCAGCCAGCCATAGAGCTGTTGTTTTGCAGGAAGAAAACACAGAAATGAGACACAGTTGATCAGCCATTGCTACTGTTAAAGACAAAGAGAGAGAAATCCTCAGCATGAGAGAGGGAGATCACAAAAGCAGCCTCCTTTCTACTCAGGCACCCAGACTGCGTTTCCCGCGGGCTGTCTTCCTTCAGCACTGGTGCAAATGCAGTGACTCCTCAAGGCCTACTCGCTCCTTCACCACCAGAGCTCAGCCACTGAGCTTCACTGTAGGGCTTCCTCTACAAGAGTCTCGCAGGGCAGCCCTCTGCTTCCTACAGAAGCCCCTGACCTCAGCCTAGCTTCCTGCCTTCAGGGAGCTCTTGTCCCGACTTCCTTGGCAGGTGCTGGCCTCCCTTCTCAGCTCCTGTCTGTGGCCACCTCTCCCTGCTGGCTCCTCACCCCTGCTTCTTCCACTCCTTTTCTTCCTCCCTTCATATTTCTCCTTCCTCTGCTCTAACAAAGAAAAACAAGCAAAAACAAAGAAAGGTAGAAGATCTAAAAACACTTTGTAAATCATATCTTAGGACAATTCCTTGTCTAGTCCTCTTCATGTGTTTCCTGTTTTCATAATTATTATTCTGTAGAAAATTTGAATAAAATCCAGTACTTACACTTCCCTGAGTGTATGCTCACTCACTGTGGAGATCAGAAAGCCCAGGGTAGGGCACCACCCCTGCCTGTGCCCCTCCAAATCCCTGCAAGGCCCCTACTTCTGGGCACCCAAACCCGTGGTCTGCTATTTACATGCAATTTGTAGAAGCAGCATGCTGCTTGCCCTTCTGAGAAATGCTGTGCGTCCCATTCCAGTGAAATGAGCACAGCCCCTAAGGGTGGAAGGAGGATCACATTTTAAAATCCGTGATCATTGTCCAAAAGGCATACAGCAAGCCATGAACAATGTAGTCAAGAGGGACTTTATTCATTATAAGAACTAATGAACTGAAAATATTTAATTCATTACATGCACACAAAATGGAAGAAAATTCTTTAAATATTATTGTGCATTCCTCTGTATTTTTATTCTCTCTGTATTTTTGTTTTTAATCTGAATCCAAAAAGAATCTTTCTGCAATGAATTAAATGGAAGTTTTGGGTTGTGAAAGCAGGTAAATGTTGATGCAAAATAATTGTTATGACTATTTTAGAATACAACTGTTTTAATGGCTGGCAGGATAGCTGAGCAGACTAAGTGCCTGCTTAGGCAAGTGTGTGGACCACCCACCCCCAGGCTCACTGAGCAGGCCACCAAGTTCAGGCATGGTGACACACTCCTCTAATCTCAGCTGCAAACGTTTAGGAAGAGCACCACAAGCCAGAGCTGCACATTGAGACCCTGTTCCAAATATATATATATATATATATATATATATATATATATATATATATATATACACACACACACATACCCATATACAGAACTGCTGCTTGGATACTATTTCCATAACTTCCTCAGCTGATGTGAGTTTTCCTTCACGCATCTTGTTGACACACACAGTACTTGGTGGTTCATGCTGGGGAATTTCATGAATCCAGTTTCTCAGCACTAACGCTACAGGTTCCACCTCTCTCCACCCCTGCCCTTGCAGACCAGAGGATTACCCACAGGACATGGCCTCTGAGACCTACATGCCAGGCCCTGTGTGCCTCATTGAGAACGTGAGAGGACAGCTGATGGTGAACCAGGAAGCTCTGGGGATCCTGTCGGCCATCTCCCAGCCCGTCGTGGTCGTGGCTATTGTGGGCATGTACCGCACAGGCAAATCCTACCTGATGAACAAGCTGGCTGGGAAGAAAAAGGGTGAGTGCTGCCAGCAGGGCTCTGCGGAGTCCTGACCACCCCCACTGCCCGCATCCTGCATGGGGGTGGGGAGGGGAGAAGGGCCTGGGAGGGATACTGTGCCCTAATCTGCCACTTTGAGGAGGACATTTGATCTAAGGCATGACAGTAAGCTCACAGGCTCACCTTACTATGCCTTAGCTTCCGCTTGGAAAGTACAAATCAGTCCTTTCCTAAACAATCCTTTGTTTATTATTATTGTTATTGTTGTTGTTTATTGAGAAAGTTTAAAAACTGATTAGTAGGACAGTTTCAATAATTAATACATTTCATATTGTTGTCCTCATAGCTGTTATTCATAGTACAAGATGCAGACATGATATCCTGTCCAAACACTATTACTACAAATCTTTCTTCTCACTGAATTAAGAGAAAGTAGCTGTGTACTATCTTAACTATTTTGTATATACAGATACAAAATGGTCCTTCATTTGTTTACCTTTTTTTGTATAGTTTTGTCAGAGGGCAGTATTCCATTGCCATTTAAAAATTGTAGGCGCATGTATTCAGCAAAATAATACAATATAGTCCAGTAGTCCATAATAGTAGTGGGTTATCCATAGAACTGGCAATGTCAAACATTGTTGACTTGAGCCTTTTACAGCTCAGCATATTAATATGGCTTTACTTTTTATACCTCATTTTTATACTTTTCTGTTGGATGGTTAAGACCAAGATAAAGCAAGACCTATATAACAAGAAATGTAACTTTTTATCGGCCAAGGTCAGTCAAATCCCCTCAGGATTTACCCCAAAACCCTGTACCACAGTTTGTAGATTCTTTGTCACTGTTAGCCATGTGAATGAGTCACAGCCATTGTTTGACCAATTTTCCCTCTGTGAAAGCCTGAGAGAATGATTTCTCTCCATGTGATTCTCCTTAGGCACACTCTACATCATCAATCACATTCCTCTTTTTTGTGGTCCCATAATCTCCTTGATCAATAAATTTGGGACACAACTGAGTTACAGGATGTTACAGTACAGGTTCCCCGAAGTCCTGAGTCCTCACTGACCTTGAAAGGCTAGGGTCAAACTGTTGGCTGTCCTCACAGCACTTTTTTTTCTCTAATTTTTGTTCTGCAAACATAAGTTGTTAACCCTCCAGAAGAGAAGCTTAATGATATTATTACCCTAAAACAGACAGTTGAGCTTAACCCATTTGTCTAGATATCAAACATTTAAGACATAACATTGAATAGGTATTTTCCATCAAGTATTGATATGTTAAACTTTAAATCCTTACAGAATGTGAAAAAAATGAAAAAATAACAAAATATTTTTTAAAATAGGAATAAACAATTATCTATTTTTACACAGAAATTTAGAACTCTAACCAAATATAGCATTGTAGTCGAACATTTTTATGACATTTTTTTCTTATCTCTTGTTTTCATTTATTATCCTTTTTTTTAAACAAACATTTATTTGAGAGGCAGTATAGCAGTAATTGGTATGACATGACAAGCAGTACGTATTTAGAAGACCAGAATGGGCGAGGGAGTTGGCTCAATGGAATAAGCGCTTCCCTGGCAAGCGCAAGGACCTGAGTTCAATTCCCAGTGCCGCATAAAATAAAATAAAATAAAATAAAATAAAATAAAATAAAATAAAATAAAATGCCAGAGTGGCAGGCATTACAACAAGCATGACCTAGTATTACACATTACTAATTTCAGTGAAGTTGCTTAGTCACAGGTATCAGCGTATATAGTTGGTCAGGGTGAGAATCCTACCAATTAACTACTAGTTTCAAAAACCTGCTGAAGATTCTCAGGATCATTGCCTTAACCATCTTGTGCATATTAATGTAAGGCAGAATACCCCTATCATGATTTCTAGCTTTTCTCCTTGCCTTCTCTTTGTTGTCTAATCCTTAAATTCTCACTTTCCTTTTAGTTGATTTATACCTTTCTATTTTTATTTCTTCTTTTGTAAACTCCCAGATTCTTATGAAGATGTCCATATAGTAAGAGCTAGTTCCCACTATCTTTTGAGGATATAAAAGTTTCATTCATATTACATTTTTTATGTTGTCTGATATTTACATAATATACATTTTGCATCATTCCTATATGATCTGTTTCTGGCACTAAGTGAAATCACACATTTGCACAATCACCACTTCCCACCCTTTCCAGATCTCTCTCCTCCTCCCCGAGAGGATCTTTGCCTCCTTGAACAGCTCCCTGTGCACCAGCCCCACCTCCATCTAGGCTCTGGCTAGGAACTTGACTGTTCTCCACACACCATGCATGTGGAATCAGAAAGATGTGTGCTTCTGTGACTGTGGTTTTTACATTTAGTGTGATGTCTTTGCATTTCCCCAGTGTCACATTTGTCAAAATTTTCTTTCTTGTAATGCTCCATGATGTATGAATACTGCACATAAATTTCTTCATCCACTCATTTAAATGGGCGGGGGCTTTGTTTCACAACTATGCTGCTAGGAACAATATTGATGGGGGCATGGATATGAAGATGCTGATTCAAGTCCACCCTCGAAATGTCTCTGAGTGTACCACCACAGTTCATGGTGCTGGATCACATAGTAATTAATTTAATTTCTTGAGTAATCACTATCCACTTTTCATTTAATTTATGTGTGTGTGTGGACTAGGGATTGAACTCAGGCCCTTGAGCTTGCCAGGCAAACGCTTATTCTACTGAGCTATCTCCCATGCCCTCATTTTTCAGCTTGCTTGAACCATTTTATGCTCCCATCCAAAGTACATTAATGTACTAATTGTCCATACTCTGCAATTATTTGGGGTTTTTTTTCTCTTTGGTTTTGTTCATTTCCTTGTTGTCATAGTGGATGGGTGTGAAATAGTCTCTTGTGGTTTCCACTTAGAGTTCCCTGAATAACTAATAATGTTAAGCATCCTTCCCTGTGCTGCATGGCCATTTGAATATCATCTTTATACAAATGCCTACTTAAATTTTTTTTCCATTTTTTAAATCTGGCTATTTGTGCATCATTGTAGGAACTTGATATATTGCAGATATCAACCCTTCATCAGGTACATGTCTGCCGAATAGTCTCTCCAGTTCCATAGTTCTGCGTGTTGCATTTTTACTCTGTGAAGGTCATTTATTATTATTGTGAAGGTAAAATTTGAGGGAGAAATTTTTCAATGTTGAAGAACTCTAAGAAACTCTGCATTTTTTATTTGTTGTCTATACTTTTACTTTTCTTTCCAATTTCAGTACCTTATAATTCCTTCTCTAGTCAAATTATGTTGGATACGACTTTCATATCACCATTGAGTACAAGCAGACCAGACCCCTTTTTCTTGCTTCTGATCCTAGAGGAAAAGATTTCAGTTTTTGCCACGGGCTTTGATGTTGCCTATGAAGTTTCTTGGGTGGTCATTATTCGGTAGAAGTGGTTTGCTTCTATTCCAAGTTTCTTAAGTGTTTTGTAGTACTGGGTATAGAACCCTGCCAGGAGGAAGCTACATTCCTACGTCAACATCCTTTTTGTTGTTGTTCTTGCTGGATACTGAAGATTGAACCTAGAATCTCAAGCATGCCTGAAAAGATCTTTATTTGAGCTACTAATCCAACCCTTTGTGAAATTTTAATTTGAGACCAACTTCCAATAGGTTTATGAGGATAAGCTTAAGGTGTTAATTTTCCTGCCTCAGCCTCCTCTGCAATTAGGATTAAAGAATGGTACCAGCGTACTGACACGGTGCATAGTTTTCTTATCATGAGACTGCTCAATATTTTTCTTTCATCAGATAACAATCCACACTGTTTTGCCTCATGGTAAGTAAGGTCAGTGCTGCCTGAGGTTTTTGTTCTCATCTCCTCTGTGCTCCGCAGGCTTCTCTCTGGGTGCCACAGTGCAGTCTCACACCAAAGGAATCTGGATGTGGTGCGTGCCTCACCCCAAGGACTCAAAGCGTGCCCTAGTCCTGCTGGACACCGAGGGCCTGGGAGATGTTGAGAAAGTAAGGATGGATGGTTCCAGTTTGGATGAGTTCCTCATCTGGGAATATTTGCTACAATAAGCACTGTTTTCTTGTTTTAATTTATTTATTTATCTTTTTTTGTATTTTTAGTGAGGAGTCTACAGGGTACTCAGGGGCTAACTACTAGATTGGACTCATAGTGATTCGCATGTTTACAGCCTCCCAAGAGCTGGAATTACAGGCGCACATCACCATGTCCAGTCTCAATCAAAATCTCAGTGCGCCCTGGGGGCAGGGCCGGCATGGCAGGCCCAGGGATGTAACCCCGGGCTTTAATGCACTGAGCTATTTGGCGAGCCCCTCTTGTTCTTACAAACATAATATGTTTTCATTTTTTCCTTATATTGTAGAGACTCAGTGTAGGAGACAGAAATCAGAAAAAATATTCATAAGACAATCCTAGCAGAAAAGCAACATGATTAATATGAGGTTCTCAGTATTAACCACAATCTATAAACAATGCAAATGATCCTGGATGGAAAAAGAAAGCACACATATACTCAGTGTCAAGAGTCTTATCCTACTGCAGACTTTAAAGAGTTGGGTGTTGAAGCCTCGTCATTGTGTTTCATTTAGAAATCTAGTTCTAGCTTGGTACACCTAGCAAAGGATTTGTCTTCCTTTAGCTTCAGCTTTCTGATATGTCCTATACATGTAACTTTTTACATATACCTCCTAGTATTGTTTTAAACACCTAATAAGATAAAATTATAGTGTGTAATAATTGGTATAAAAGAACTACAAGGGAGGCCAGGGAGATGGCTCAGTGGAATAAGTGCTTCCCTGGCAAGCGCAAGGGTCTGAGTTCAATCCCTGGTTCTGAAAAAAAAAAAAAAAAAAAAAAACAGCTAATAAAAGAACTACAACTACTATAGACACACACTTATTTATTTGTTCATTCATTTATTTAAGCAGTCCCAGGGATAGGAAAGTTGGGCACATTAACACTGGCTTGTGTCCCTAGCCCTTATTTATTTCTTGTCTTGAGAACGGGTCTCACTAAATTTCATAGGCTGTCATTGAACTTACTCTCCTGTCTCAGCCTTGCATGTAGGTAGCGCTGGCATGCATGCACCACTCAATCAGGGTGTACAGCTCCTACAGGTAAATTTTGCTACCAATAGTGAAATTTTTTTTAAATTTAGACTTCTGTGAGGCCTAAGAACCTAGCTGTGCTTGCACTCTGCCTGGCTCCAGGAACCTACACGGTGGGGCAGTGAAGGAAGCAGTCCCCCCTGGCTCCTGCAGCTCTCGGGCATCAGTTACTGGTCCTGCCCAGAACACTACAGTTCTACTCTGCAAAGGTATATAGAAACAGCTTTGTGTGTCCATGTAACACCAGAAAATTGGAACTGAGCATCCAGAGGAAACCTTCCCCAACACTAGACCAGTCGTGGATTTGCAGACATCCTACAAAGAAATGGAAGAGGGCCAGACATTTAAAACAAGGAAAAATACCAAAGAGATGGGTGAGCTGCAAATTTTGTTTCAAAGCGATAATGCTGGAGCAGTGCTTAGAAAGGGAGGAAGAAGGGCTGGCCAAATAGCTCAGGGGATTAAACAGCCTGCAAGCAGGTGTAGGGGATGGGGTTTTGATCCCTGGGCCCGCCATACCAGCCTGGCCCCTGGGGCGTACTAAGAGAGCAATTGAGACTGAGTGTGGTGGTGTGTACCTATAATCCCACCTCTTGGGAACCTGTAAACAGGTGATCACTATGAATCTGATCTAGTAGTGAGACCCTGAACATCCTGTAGACCCTTCCCTAAAATACAACAACAAAAACTGAAAGGGAGGCAGGGATATTAAGGCACTCAATATGGACACAATGTGAGTGTTTCAGTCCCAGGCAGCAATAGCCTGAGTGTGCATTATCAGTGCAGGTACGGAAACAATTGGAGAAATTCTGAAGAAAATATCCCTACCTCGGAAGTTGGACTGCAGCTGCCATCACCTGCTGCAGCTAACCAGCTTCCACTCCAATCTGATGCCATGAAATGATTAATAACCAACCTATTAATGAAATGACTTTTACTGCTAGTGGAGATGTTACTTCATCAAAGTCTGGCAGGAAAAATTATTGTGGTAAAAGACATTAAAATTAAAAAAGTTGGAGAGAACACTCAGGCAACAATCACATCTTCTAAAAATGTTGTTCTCATTCTACTGACAGAGTTGTTCATATTGGATAAAGCCTGATAGCTTTTTAGAGTTCAGAAAAATCATCCTTGAACTAAAACCTGGGTCTACCATCAAAAGACGTGTGCAATCTTATGAACCAAATTTTTAAAATGAAACTTATGATTATGGTCTTTTTACCATGATATCTGCTAACTGCTCTGGACAGTCAGTTGGGTGAGAGGTGGTTGTGACAGAGTATCTCCTGGCCAGGATGGGCATTCGATGTTTCTCTCTAGAAAAGATTACGATGACCTAAGCTCTGACTGGGGATCACCGCCCATCCTCCTGGCCAGTGTGCCAGGGTACTAGTACAATTCAGAATCTTACTGCTCCACCAGCACCACCTAGAGGTAGAGATTGAATGGCCTATGATAGAAAAGACAACCTGGAGCCCATTATGATGGCATGGTTTGTTGCAGTGCTGATGAAACTTGAGATTCTGCAATAGGTGCAAGGAGCCATCAGAGTGGCTGATGACATAGGAGCCAGAGTGGCTCTGGGTATGACTATTCTTCTGCAGGAGTCGAGTCTCATATGGCAATCTAGGTGGATCTATTAGTACTACACAAGTAAATATTCCCATATATTAGGATGTATCTAATATTGGAAAAGAAGGTAGCAGATGATGCAAATCAATCATAAATCATGAAGTTTTATGAAAACTGATGAGCCTTTAGGAGGATCCAAAGATCAGATCATTACTATTACAGAAACACAGGACCAGATATAGAATGCACAGTATTGGCTATAGGACAGTGTGCAGCAGTCTGTAGGTGTTGAAGGATTCTAATGTAAGAAAATTTTTCTTTGTTATACTATAAGGCAATTTTCTGGAAATTTTTTCTAAGACAGTGAAGACCTTGAAAGTGTCCTCCATCTTTTTTCATTTTAATCTGCTTCTGTTTAAAAAGCCAGCCTTCCTCTGCTTCATATGTGTTCTGCATTTCAGATACAGTCAAATATTTTATGTTCACCATATGTAATGTTTGAGTTCCTCACAAACACGGGTGGGGAGACACAGAAAAACTAACATGGAAATTTTAAAACAGGCACAGAGTAGATTTTATTGTGCATTCATTGTTCATGGTTTAAAAATATTCCCACCATGTACTTACTATAAGGATATTATGTTGTGTTGTCACTGCAAACAATTGAGGGCGGAACAGGGAAGAAAGTGACAGTAGTCCACATGTCCCTGACATCTGTGCAGAGCAATGTGCAGAAGCATTTTATGATTTTTTATAATAAATTTAGTGAACACTAAAAAATCCTATGAACATTCACAGTTTTTCAGTTATCTGGCAATAATCCTTAAAAGGACCTGGAGACTAAAAATATGAATCAAAATTTAATCAAAAACTATTCAAAATTCAATCTTATAGACATTTCAGTTCAAGTTAGGCTTCTATGTAATTACTCTAACAAAACTAACTATATAATGATGCTGCTGCCACTGCTGATGTGCAGCTTGATATAAGGCTACAACATTCCTGAGGCCAATTTTGTTCTGCTTTCCAGGGTGACAATCAGAATGACTCCTGGATCTTCGCCCTGGCGATTCTGCTGAGCAGCACCTTTGTGTATAACAGCATGGGAACCATCAACCAGCAGGCCATGGACCAACTGCAGTATCCTTTGTGTGGTCCAGGAGGAGAGACCTGTGGGAGTAAACCAGCCCCACAGCTCTAGAGCCTGGTGCAGCCAACACAGTAAGAGAAGACAGAAGCAGGAAATCAAGTCAGGAAACACTCACATACCTACTAAAGAAATGACACTTAGGCTAAGGACAAAGGTAAAATAAAAGTTTGTGGATTTGTCAAACTAACATGGGATGAAAGGTCCCATTATTTTTGCCAGTTTTCCTTAGCACCTCAGCTATGTGACTGAACTGACAGATCGAATCAGAGCAAAATCCTCACCCAACAGTAATGAAGTACAAGACTCAGCTGACTTTGTGAGCTTCTTCCCAGACTTTGTGTGGACTCTGAGAGATTTCTCCCTGGAATTAGAAATAGATGGAGAGTCCAGCTCTCCAGATGCCTACCTGGAGAATTCCCTGAAGCTACACCAAGGTAATATGGATGGATAATTGGTGAAAGGGAACATCAAAATACTAGAAATTTTTAATTAATTTTTTTAACTATAGATTGTGGGTATTTTGTTTTGTTATGTTTTTGTTTTTACATTTTGAGCTTTCTATCCTATATAAATACATGTGGAAAATAATGGTTGATATCAGAATTAATACACTGAGTCTTAAAATAGTTTTCTCCCTTGCTGAGAGAAAAGTTTCTGTTTGTCACATTTGCTATGCTTAGTTTAAATTCATCTTGGTGTTTGTCATTTGTGCTTCTGCATTTATCCAAAGGATGCTGAGTGTAATTAATGTATACTTGAAAATAGATTAAAGCAGGGTAGTAACCCTAGCATAGTAGCCCAAGTTTTGGAAAAGTACGGGCAACAGACAAATGCTACTTACTGAGGCTCTGCTTCCTGTCTTGAAATAGACGCTGTTAGGAAATGATGAGCCCATTCATTTACATACTGTCTAAAGATGCTGCCAGGCTAAAGTCAATGAGTTGAGTGCAGAGGAAAGAGGCTAAAAATATGGACTATTAGAACATTTTCAAAAAATGCTTACCAATTCCAACAGTTGGAATACCCCTTTTTATCTTCGTGCAGGTACTGATGAGAAAGTTAAAAATTATAATCTCCCCCGACTCTGCATCCGCAAATTCTTCCCAAAGAAGAAATGCTTTATCTTCGATAGACCCGCTCATCGAAAGAAGCTGGCCCAGCTGGAGACACTGCATGATGATGAGCTGGACCCGGAATTCGTGGAACAAGTTGCAGAATTCTGCTCTTACATCTTCAGCACTTCCAGGACTAAAACTCTGCCGGGAGGCATCCAGGTCAATGGACCGCGTGAGTACCCTCCCTTAGCTTCACTCATTCATAAACCTAAGGAACAAGAAAAAAAGAATCTACTTTCTGGTTTCAGGTTTGTATATGTACTGTTCTCCCAAAGAAGTTTAAATGGTCTCAACTTTTCTAATACAGTTTATTAATCACCTTAATTCAGGGGAAAAGAGAGGAAAGGCCTACAGGAAAAAAGTATATTGCTTTGAAATTCAATAACCAAACTGGACTAGCAGTCTGTAATACAATAGCAACTAGAAAATATGATTATATATATTTAAAGGTAAATTAAATGAAAAAATTAAAACATTTCATGGCTATATTCCAAGCACACATATCCTCTTTTGCCTAATGACTATTGTATTCTTTTGAATAATGCTGTTAGTTTCAATAACCAAGTGGCAACAGCTTTTGATTGGGATAGCATTTCTTGTTCTATAAATAGTGACCAAATGCTTACTGTTATCAAAAATGATAATAGAGATATTAATAAAAGAAATAGAGCTCCAGTCCTAATAGTCCACAGACTTAAACCGGATGGAAAATTCTAATAAACAGTCCTATGTAGTATATATCCAGGAATCTTAGTCCTTAGTGTCCATACATGTCACAGGGGTCTCCTCATGAGAAAGGTCAAATTCAGTAGGTCTGAGAAAAGGCAAAGGTTTTGTATTTCTAATGAATTACCAAGTACACTGTTAAGTATGCCAATGAAATTTTGAGGGAAATAGAGGTAAACTGCTAAGCTCAGAATCACACACAATGGAGACTGTTTTCCACTCAACCTGTAACAGGCACCAATACCTCTTTACTTTCAGGTTTAGAGACCCTGGTGCAGACTTACATCACTGCCATCACCAGTGGGGATCTGCCCTGTATGGAGAATGCAGTCCTGGCCCTGGCTCAGATAGAGAACACAGCTGCGGTGCAGAAGGCCTTGGCACACTATGAGCAGCAGATGGGGCAGAAGGTGCAGCTGCCCACAGACACCCTGCAGGAGCTGCTGGACCTGCACGGGGCCTGTGAGAGGGAGGCCATAGAGATCTTCATGAAACATTCCTTCAAAGATGTTGAGCACGTGTTTCAAAAGATATTGGGGGTGGGTAATGTTTTATCTCAAGATAATATTGATTAGAATTAGAGAAGGCAAAGTACTACAAGAAACTGAAATAAGCATTCATTTTGAGCAAGAAAATTATCCTAGATTTCAAAATGATATTAGCTACCACTCAGTAATCATAATAGTAAAAAAATTGATGATTATGGACTGAAAATTTCAAAATATATTTCTCTCCTTGATTAGCTATAACAAAATCCATATCATTGCTGATAATATAATTACTAAACAGAACTTCTAATCAATTATGTGCTGTTATCCTGTTTGATAGTAAAGAAAATATCATTCTAAGTTATCTAATAAAGGCCTATTTTGAGGTCCATTTATTCCATGCAATCTTTCCTCTAATCTGAAATATTCAAAGTTCACTTCTAAAGTATGACATAATGCTCACAATCTTTATTCAGAAATTAAACTTTAGTAAATTTCAAGGTCACAAAGAAGCTTTATTTAAAAGTTTGGGTCATATTCTTTTTGATAAGTGTCATCAGGAACTCTGACTACAAAATGTTTTTTCTCTCTGGCTATTCATTTTCTTTCTTATTTTTGCATTAAAGGCCCAGCTAGAAAAGAAGCGCGATAACTTCTGTGAACGGAATAAGAAAGCATCTTCAGATCTTTGCTCAGCTTTACTGCAGGAAATTTTCAGTCCCCTAGAAGAAGAAGTGAAGCAAGGAATTTACTCGAAACCAGGGGGCTACCGGCTCCTTCTTCAGAAGGTGCAAGACCTGAAGAAAAAGTACCATGAGGAACCCAAGAAGGGGATACAGGTGAGCCACTCACCTGTGCGGTTGTGCCAGTGTCCACGTCAGTGCGACCAACTGTGATGGCTCAGTGATGTGCCCTACACAGTTTGATTTTCACTACTGCATTCACACTGTCAGTCGACGACACCCAGGAGAAGACTATTGTTCTAGTTCTGTCCTAGGTACTCTTCAGAGAGAGCACATTCAATTAAGAATGGAGCTCCAGGGAGACAGCTCAGTAGAATATGTGCTTGGTACTGAGGATTGAACCCAGGGTTCCGAGTTCAATCCCCAGTGTTGAAAAGAAAAAAAAAAAAAAAAGGAGTTGTCTTCCTTTTCACTGTCTGTTACCTTCCAGACCCACATTTCCTTCAATTTTTAATTCCTTCCTCTGATCTGCTGTCTCCATGAAACTTTCATTCTTTAGCATGCTCAGCCTGTAGAGACCACAGCACTGTGAGTTTTAAACATAGCACCTTCAGACTAAAATGGCACAAGTCTTTGCCCACAGACTTGCTATAAAGGACATTGACTCTTAGGGCACAGGGTGGGGTTTTACTGGCCTGCCTAGAGCACAAGGCCATCATCGTGAACAGAGAATCTTGGCCACCCGAATCCCCAGGACTAGGAGTAACGGTTCCTAGAGGGAAATACGCTAGGCAAAACACAGACATGAATGCTTATAGGCATGTACTACTGATAACCCTGTGTTCTTTGGTTTGAAAGGCTAACGAGGTTCTGCAAAAATACATGGATTCCAAGGAGGACATGACTAATGCCATTCTACAGACAGACCAGACTCTCACAGAGAAAGAAAAGGAGATTGAAGGTGAGGAGTGAGTCAAGAGGCTACTTGACCTCATAAGCTGTAAAGTTTAAATAATTTAAGTAAATCTGCTATTTTTAAACTGGACCAAGACCAAAGGTGTATTTCATTTTCCAAGGTGGTCAGAAGGTACAATATATAAACATATGTAGGAGCAGGTGAGGCCACCTAGTAATGCACGGATCTTTCTCTCATTCCTTTCAGTGCAACGTGTAAAAGCTGAATCTGCAGAGGCTGCCACGAAAATGCTGGAGGAAATGCAAAGGAAGACTCAGGAGATGCTGGAGCAGAAAGAGAAGAGTTATCAGGAGCATGTCAGGCAGCTGACCACGAAGATGGAGCAGGACAGGGCACAGATGCTTAAAGAGCACCAAGAGACTCTGGCCCTCAAACTCCAGGTACTCAGCTGCACCACCCGCAACTTTCTGCTTTTCATTTTCTCTCCATTCCCCCTGATCACAAACATGGGCAAGGAGACTATGAATCCCCACAAAGGACCTTGTGCCTGTTGACTCCTGTGCACTTGCCTCACCTGTCTGCTGTCCCTGTCCAATCCTTGTCTTCCCTTGCAATGCTGTCCCATCAGTGAGCATGTCCTTCCTTCACAGAAGCTTTGTCTCATAGGCATCATGAAAATATTTTATCTGCTTTATCTCTTGAATATGAATATGGAAAATGGACCTGTTCCCTCTTAAAAGAAACATCAGTTCAAAAAAACCTTCTTTAGATCATCCAGTTAATGAAGTATCTCTCTTTATAACACGATCTTTTCTTCTGTCCAGTCTGTTATGAGGTTAACACTACAGGGATCGTCATGAGCAAAATCTCTTCAAACTTCACACCACTCTGGCCTGTTTTCTCTACTTGGTCCCAATTTCTGTTCCCTTGGGAATTCTGTACAGAAATCCCCTAGAATTCTGACTGGCTTGCTTATCACCTGTCAGTCCTGTGCAAGACTCTGGGGGCTCCGCTCAAATGTCCTAAACTGAGATCAAGACATTTCGTCTGAACTTTAGAGTATTTCATTTCTGTGTTATGTAAACATGTTATTGGGGACCTGGCCAGAGTTTTGAGTCTGACCCCATCTATCTGGATTCATTTTGCCATTTACTACTGAAAGCATAGGAACACCAATAAAACTGGAATAATGAGTTTATTTACAAGTTGACTAAGGCAGGACAGCTGGTGTGCATTTGTCCCATATACAGAAGTGCATTAATTTACAACAAGGGTAGAACAAAGGCCAAAATGAAGTTAGATTCCACTACTTAATTGGTTGATAATGGGCCCAGAAAAAATGGTGGATAGCAGGTTCTGCCAAAGCCTTCTTGGTGCCAGAACTGGAAAAGTGGGACCTAGAGAAATAGCTTGGTATTAGGAAAAAAATGATAGGACTAAAAATAGTTACATATCTTAATTCAAATCTAATTTACAAGAAGCATTTGTTTTCCTCCTAAAATTTCCTTGTAAAGTTTGAAACTAATTTTTGTCAAAATTCTGTATTTTATGAACTTGTCACTTACAGCCTGATAAACTTAACTGTGACCTTTAAGTAAAAAGTTAGCTATGAATTATGTTTGTAAATGATTTTGTTAATTAAATATGGCTGGTTCCCTTCCCCCATTATGAGGGATTGAATGCTGGTACTTCTCATTGCACTGTATCTCCAGTTGTTTAAAAAAAAATTTTTTTTTTGAGATAGCAACTCACCAAGTCACTATCTCACTACTGTGCCCAAACTAGGCTTAGATTTCCAATGTTTTGTAGTGGTCAGAGTCCTGCAATTACAGGTTTGCTCAGCTGCACATAGATTTTTAAAAGGTTTGTGCATTTCTTTCAAGACAGACAAAGTACTTTGAATCAGAAAAATTTAATAAATTAAATTTCATCATAAGAAATTAATTTTGCTCTGCAAAAAAAATACCAATAAAGCTATAAATAAGATGTACCAAAAGCTGAAACAAAATATTTTCTTTTTTGTTGTTGTCATTTATTTGTTTGTTTTTGCGGAGCCAGAGATAGAACTCAGGTTCTTGCATTGCCAGAGAAGAGCATTTTCCACTGACCGTCTCCCCAGCTGAAAGAAAATATTTTCAAGTCACATTATCTAACATAGGACTTATATACAGGAAATGTAAAGACTGCTGATTCATAGTAAGAAAACAAACAAATAAAATCCCAATTGAGAAATGGATTAAAGGATTGAGAAGTCATTTACCAAAGGAAATACTTGGTGTCAGATAAGTACACCACTGATCATTAGTAAAATGCAACATAAAATACTGCTAGGAAACAGGCACCCTTATTCTACTAGAATAAGGGTGCACTAGTTAAAATTATTTCCCCTACAACTAGAGGATCCCCACCCTCACTCTGCATTCTTTGTTCCAAAGACAACTGTTTAGGGAAATCTCCAAGGACCCCTTTGATAATGTCATTATACTTTTCCAAAGAGCATCGTCAATCCTCGGCCCTTTGCATGCTGCCCACCACCTTAGTGTATGACCTTTCAAATCCCTATTTACCTAATTTGTACTTGTAGTGCCACTGTCTGCTTGCTGGGAAGTGAACCGTATGAGGATAAGAGTGTTATCTATCTGTTGGTGACTGCCATGCAGTGAACATCCAGTACATCTTGGTCTCGTATTCTGCCCGTCCCCTGTGAACCTTTTGCCCCATGGATCAGCCTAAATGCCCCATCACTGTTTGCTGACCTCATTTCTTCTCCTACCCTGCATAGCATAGCCATCTTTACACAGGAAATTTTATTCTTTGCTTACACTCCATTTTTAGATTTTAAACAATTCCTTAAAATAGTTGTTCTTGTTTTCCCTTCTTTACATTACTCCCTGATGCTGCTTACCCTAGGATTCCTTTCTAGCCTGCCCATCATCTTATCCACATGTCTCCTCTGAATCAGAGCTTTGTCAACTGTAAGCAGAAAATTTGAGCAACCAGAGAATCCCTGGCTTCCTATCTGGGTGTAACTGCATTTGGGTGAATCTCCTTGACTCTATCCAGTGCTTAGGTTATTTCTTGGGGATCTTTCTACTTTTTCTAAAATAGGTACAAGGGCCAGGGAGATAACCCAGTAGAGTAAGCGCTTGCCTGGCAAGCACGAGGTCTTGAGTTCAATCCCTGGTTCTGGGGAAAAAAAAAATGAATCTGTGTAAAATAGGTACCTATATTTATGAACTTTCTTACAACTGTTTTCATTGTCTCCATGGGTTTTGCTATGTTAGATTTACATTATCATTTGAATAGGACTTTTAAATTTCTTCCCTGACTTTTTCTGTGGCCCAGTGAATACTTAAATGTATATTCCATCTTCATGTGCTTGGATAATTTCTAATTTCTTTTGCTGTTTCTAGTTCTATTTCACTGTTATCTGATATGATACAGACATTTATTATAATTCTTTTTGCAAAAACATGCTTTCATACCTAAATGATGGTATATGTATAGATTGGATGAGTTCAGTGTGGTGCAGAGAAGAATGTGTACTCTGCTCTCATTGGATAAGATACTGTGTTGCAATCAGTAAATCCATTTTTTCTATGAGGTAGATAAACTGATTGTTCTTTATTATTTTTTTGTGTGGTTTACATCTCTTTTTATGTGGGTGGGGTATTAAAATCCCCCACAGTCTTTGTATTAGTATCTTTCTGCCCCTCTGATCAAGTAGTCTTTGCTTTACTGAAGTAGATGCACCTATATTCAGTGTATACATATTTACAATTGTTAAATCTACCTGGTGAATTGTTCCACTTACCTTTGTCTAGTGACCTTTTATCTTCTAACTAGCTTTTGTCAGAAGTTACTTATATTCCACTTGTCTTTTTAGGAACAAGAGAAGCTGCTAAAAGAAGGATTCCAAAAGGAGAGCAAAAAACTTCAAAAGGAGATAAATGACACGAAAGACAAAATCAAAAAAGCCAAAAGTGGTGGATGTGTCATACTCTAAAGGCCAAAGGAAACCAGCTGTCCTGCCATCCTTACCTATTCAGGGCATAAATAACAAAATTTTAGATTTGAAACAAGTATCCCTTCAGTTAATGCTACTTAAGTCTTATTACTACCAAGACCGGCAAAGACATGGAATACAATACTTAAAGTCAACTTCTTTTCCTTAAATGAAATAAATTTTACACCAAGATAGATTTTACCTCTGTAGTATTTTGAAAAAGATGAGGCTTCAATGTGGTATTTTTATACATGTGCTAACTTGTTCTGATATCTCAAGGCCTGCATTACTCTCCATTATACCTCCCTCATCATCTCATGCGTTCCTTCCATTTTCTTAAGGGAGTGACTGTAGATGCCACGTTGTCTATTACAAATGCGCAGCTCCTTCGTGCTGGACCCTTGCTTGTCCCTGTCCACTAGCTGAGCCTGGAAATCATGTTGGTCCACCAAAGTAGGAGTAGAAGAGCTGTATGCACACCCAAGCAGGGGATTTTAGGGGATTTTTCTCTTAAGATAGGCAGGAATTTGAGTAGAAACTGTTGTGGATAGTCTTTCAAAATTCTGATTTTTTTATTCTTTTGTGTAAACATGAAGAAGTTGGATAGGGGCCTCATGCAGTCCTTCCTTTTAAAGGTTTTTAAAAGGACCGTTATGCTTTTTTCCAGAGCAGCTGCACAATTTGACACTCTGAACAGCAGTACACAAGGGTTTCAGTTCCTACACATCCTGCAAATACTTGCATTTTGTTTTTTAAAATCATTATTCAAATGAATGAGGTGGTATGTCATTGTTATAATTTTAATTTACTTGATCATGATGAATAAATTTAATATTGTGGACATTAATTTAGATAGAAATATTATCCACAACCATTGTCATAATCTGCATTTCCTTGATGACAATGAATAAGGTCAAGTGTCTTGTAATGTGTCTTTTTGATATTTCTGTCTTTGAAGAAATACCTATTCAAGTCTAAGTTTTTAATCAGATTGCTAGCGTTTTTCTATATTAAAAACTCTCTGCAAGAGTTTGTTACATGCTTGAATATTTGTCAGATTGTGTGCTCATATGGTCCCTTGGTCAATTGGCTGCCTACTCACTGGATTGACTGCTTACTTTGCTGTGCTGACATTGTTAGATTTCATAGTCATTTTTGTTATTTTATGCCTTAATTTCCTCATATCTGAGAAAGCACAGCAAACACTAATGTCATTTACTGGTGCATTTTATTATTAACAAGCGTTTCCCCAGGTTATGGTTCTGAAGGTGCCAGCATTCACATCTGGTGGTGATCTTATTGTTGGAAGATTTCCAAGGTGGCACTGTGCCACCAGAGACAGGGAATGTGCCTGTTAATTGTTCTCTCCTTTTTCTCTCCCTTTTCTTGTGAGCCAAGAGGTATAATCACTGAGGCCCCACACTTATCATTTTCATTAAAAATCATAAACAGCTCCTGTCTCTGAACACTATGATCAGATGCTGTTTTCATTCTCTCAATATCTTGCAGCGGGGATAAAATTTCAACATAAGAGGCGGTGCCAGTCACTTAAGCTATATCCAATCAAAACAGCAGTCACAAAGCTATTCTGTCCTTCATTCTAGCAATTCTACAGGATTAGATCTAAGGTTTAAATCTTACATCCCTTTTGAATTCATTTTGTGTACGGTATACCATGTGTCTACTTTCATTCTTTTGGTTGAAAGTATCCACCCTACTAATAACCTTTAGTGAAGAAATTGTCCTTTCCCCATTAAACATGCTTGCCATGTTTGTCAGATGACCACTGACTCTGTATGTGCATTTTGTTTCTGAGGTTTCTCAACCACTGGCCTTTATAAATCTCTCTCTGCCAGGACCTCATTGTTCAGATTACTATAGCTTTAAGATATGCATCAAAATCAATAAGTGTGATGTCAAGTTTTGTGTTCCAGAAGATTATGTGGCTAATCAGAGTCATTTGATTATATACTTACATATAAAATACATATGTTATATATATATATATATATATATATATATATATGTGTGTGTGTGTGTGTGTGTGTGTGTCTTTATTCTATTTCATAGACTTATACTCTAATTCACTTTCTAAGCCTGAAATACATATTTAAAATATTAAAATATTATATTGTCTTTCATGATTAAGTAGCAAAACCTTTATTTTTAAATAATTTTATTGAGAAACAATAGCAATGAGACAGTTTCAAAACCAATTACTAGGACAGTTTCAATAATTAATACATTGCATATTTTTGTCTTCTTCGTGGTTATTCATAGTACAAGATGCAGACATAATATCCTGTCCAGAAACACTATTAGAACAAATCTTTCTTTTCATTCAGTTAAGAGAAAGTAGCTGTATATCTATCCTATTTTGAATATACAGATAACAAAATAGTTCTTCATTTGTATCCCCTTTTTTGTTTAGTTTTGTAAGATAAAGGTATTCCATTGTTATCTAAATATTATAGTTGCATGAATTCTGCAAAATATTCTAATATAGTCCAATAGTCCATAATAGTAGTGGGCTTTCCATAGGACTGGCAATGTCAGAAGTTCTTGACTTGAGCCTTTTACAGCTCAGCACATATGACTTTACTTTTTACACTTCATTTTATACTTTTCTGCTGGATGATTAAGATCAACATAAAGCAAGACCTAAATAACAAGAAATGTAGCTTTTGTAGTCTGATAAGTTCAATCAAATCCCCTCCGGACTTTTCCTGAAACTGTGTACCTCAGATTGTAGATCCTTTGTCAGTGTCAGCCATGTGGATGAGTCATGGCCATTGCTTGACCAATTTACTCTGTGTGAAAGCTTGAGAGAATGCAAAACCTATATTTTTAAAGAAATATTGAGACAATTTTCTCTGGTTCAGGAAATTCAACTCAGGGCTTTACCAGTCTAGGCGTGGGCTTTACCACATCCCCAAAACTTTCTCAAAAAGTATTTCAACATAAGATGGCCAGGCTAGCCACAAATTTAAAAAGATCCTGTTTAACTTCACAGGTAGCTGGGATTACAGATATGGGTCAGCACTTGAGGCATAAATGGCAATAATGTCACAAATAGTTATGTGAGAATTTATTCATGGGAGGCCGGAAAACTGTTAAAGTTACCCTTTCCCTACTCTACCAACTAAGTTTTAGTTACCACCCAAGCTGACGGGGCTTAGCACAGACTAAATTGACTTTAAAAACTAACTGGTAGTACTAAACACTATGATAAATCATTTAGTTTTATGCTCATTGAGACTTTTTTCCCTTCAGCCTCTCCCTTGGAGGAGTGCCACTGCCCTTTTTGTCCCTGTTGCCTCTCTCCAGGCTTTCATCTGTTGGGGATCTCAAATTCTTTGGCTTACCCAGTGTTGAGCAACTGAGAGAGGGAGAACACTGAAAGGTGGAGGACAAGCCCAGTGCTTCCTGTGCAGCACATGGAAAGAAAAACTACAGTCTTTTGCATTTTGAAACTGCAGTTTTGCAGCTGCAACAGACCTGAGAAGAAGCTGTGTTGGCTATAAACTCCTGGATCCCAGAGCCTGATCTTTATCTTTCCTGGTGAACTTGTCTAAGATGAACTTTTTTTCTCTCTGTTTTTTACTGATTCTGCTTTTGTTATGAGAACTTTCACCTCAAACTTATATCACTCTCTGAAGGAATGTATATTCTGCCTTTGCTAGTTGAATTTTTATTGTGAAATTTCATTTATCGCAAGAGGCATACCCTCTTGTGACATAATACAGCAAAAAGTGCAAAGGAATAGGAGACCAAGGCATAGATTAGGAAAGATGAGGTCTGTTTATAAAGGCTTCAACTTTAAAAATCAAATTATGGAGTACCATTCATCCTAGACATTACATCATACCTTGCTTTATTTGTTGATATTTTTTTCTAAGAGATATGTCCTATTCTCTGTTTTTATACTACCACCTGCTCACACATGGTGGGACCTGACTTGTGAAACTGTTTGTCTGTCATCAATAGGCTGAAAAATCACATATTTGGGAAAATTATCAGAGTCTGGGCCTCTCTTAGGAGTGTAGCATTTATTTCCACTTCATACACAGGCATACTGTTATCATTGATGGTTTTATTTTGAATTTATCTCATTCCGTGCAGGTTGACTTTCTCTTATTTGAAATGCCTTCACTGAACTTTTTTTTAACAATCCTCACCCTTGGGATGATGAGGACTTTTGCTGAAGGAACAGAATAAAGTGGTGATGACAGATGAAATGGGAGACAAAAAGTAAAAAAATAAAAATAACACTAGGTGCACAAAGGACCTGAGTTCCAGCATTCGATCCTTACTCAGAATAGGTTGCTCTTGGGCTAAGGCTGCAAGTCTCCTTCCAAAAAGATACAGGAAACCCAGGTAGGGAGTGGCAGCTGGTGTTGTGGTCCTGGAGTCACTTGCTCCTGCAGGGACAGGTGGCCTGTGGTCAGGCTGTGCACACATTGCTCTGGGAGGTGAGGATGTCGCCCCTCTGACTGGGGAAACTGGCAAGCTGTCTTCCTCCAGGAGGCCAAAAGGAAACAGCAGCGCTAATGAGAGGAGAATCTGGCTTTCGAAAGCACCAGGAAGAGGCAGGTGGAAGCTCTAGTCTTGTGCGATATCCTGCTTCCTCCCTGATGAGCATTTATAGTCAGCCTTCTCTACCACCTCAGGTACAAAGCCGGCCAGCTCAGATTTTGAGAGATTTTTGATTTTCAAGGAATGAAAAGAAAGAGTTGTCATTCCAAAAGAATCAAGTCCCCTTTTAAGTGGGACTGAAGCTGTTAGGAGCTGGCCCGTTCCAGCAGTGAACACTGTGTCAGGTTACAAGGTCCAAAGTTCTTGGATTGAAAAGGTACAGCACTTGACAAATTTGGGAGAGGGGAACTCTTTGGGATGCTCTGAGGCCCTTAGGATTCCTCTCTCGTGCACTCTTGGGGGTTTGTGATTAATTTATGATCCAATGCTGGAATAATGAGTGTGAGTGCTACACATGTCCTGAGTCAGATAATCTGCATACAAATGTGAGGGGGAAAAAAGTGTGAGGAAGGGAGAGAAGCTTGCTAAGGGCCTCAGTCACTGCTCCTCCGGTTGAACTTTGCTGCTTTCCACTGCAAAATCACAAGGCAGGTAGAAAGTGGGACAAAACTATAGGCAACCAATAAGACTACGAGTGTAGTTGCTTAGGTACTATTGATCAAATAGGGAAGGACATCACATAGCAAGTGTATCTAGAATGAAAAAAGACTTTTTTTGGAAGGGATGGGCAAGGGAAGATTTGCTTGCCTCCCAAGATAATCCATTCCTATTTAGAGTATCAATCACTGCTCTTCACCCCTCAATCCAGTATGTGAGTGCTGTTATTTCCTCTTTCTGAGGCCTGAACCTCAATGAGTGTGCCTCCAGCCAAAGTTCTAATATACATTTTTTTTTTGCCTTCCATACTTTCTCCTTTGAGGTCCCAACCATGTCTGACTGCCTTTAATATTTCCAACTAACTTAGCTATCTTTAATACTTCTACATATGCTTTAGATTCCTTTGGCAAGCCTAAAGAGTCCATTTCCTAGAAGGATGCAAAGAGCAATATGACAAATTACATGGTAATAAACTGTGAAACCATTAGTGAAATGTTGAGGTACAAAAAGGAAGTTTGCACTGATTAGTTTTTGTTCAATTTATGAGTATATTGCATAATAATAAAATTTACATTCCTTGTATCACATATACTTTTATTTATTTAAAATTTTCTGTTTTTATATATTTAGTACAGGGTCTACAGTGTCTTGCTACACAGATCTGACTTGTAGTAATCCTATTTTTTAGCTTCATAAGCACTGAGATTACAGGCCTGTGCCACCACACCCAGTCTCAATTTCTGACTCAACGTGCCCCAGGGGCAAGGCCAGCACAGCAGACTGGAGATCCAACCCCCAGCCCCTGCATCTGCCTAAGCAGTTGCTTTAATCCTCTGAGCTATCTGGCTGGCCCTATTTAAAATTTTCATAATGTACATTTTATAAATTCTAAACATTAAAAATGTTAAAAAAAATCATGCTTTTGTACAGTGATTACCTCCTTCCAGTTGTACAACTGTCTCATCCTCTGAAAAAGAAGTTCTGCATCCTTAAGCATATGTAGAAGTATTAAATATAGCTAAGTTAGTTGGAAATAACAACTAATTTATTATTATTATTCACAGACTCACCAATATTATCCTATACTCTGATCCTATAAGTTTGGTTACTCAAGGAAGATCATGCAAAGTTTGCTCTTTTATGACTTTTAATAACTGTGTAGGTCTTCCAGATTCATAAATGTTGTAGTGGGTATCAAAATTGTCTTCCCCTTTAAGACTCATTGACTGCATGGGTGTATCAATTTCATTTATCCATTCACTTGTAGATGCACATTTGCCTTCTGTATTTTGGCTCTTATGAATAAAGTTCTCATGTGTGATACTATAAAATTATCTATTCAAATCTATGCTTTCACAGGATGGGGAGGTAGCTCAGTTGAATAATTGCTTGCTTGGCAAGAACAAGGTTCTGAGTTCAATCCCCAATCTACAACAAACAAACAAACAAAAAATAAATAAATAAACAAAACTAAACTAAAACTAAATCTATACTTTCACAATAGTTACAATTGCTGGTACACATGGTAATTCTATTTAATTTCTTAAGAAATCTCTATAACATTTTCCATACTAGACTCATTGATAGGTTTCCATGAAACTTGAACAAGTGTTCAAAGTTTTCAACATTTTTCCTATTTGTCTTTTTTATATATTTGTTTTGACTTTATTCATTCCAGTTGGGATAATAGTATCTTGTGATTTCAATTTATAACTTTAATGTGACTATGATGCTGAACATCTTGAATGTGCTTATTTGTATATATGTTCATTTTTAATCTGTTTGTTTATATTTTATTATAGATGACTCAGCACTCTTCTTTCATCACTGGGACAAAATACCCAACAACAAAAATTAAGGAAAGAAGGTTTATTTATCTCACAGTCAGTGGAGGCTTCAGTCCATACTCTGGCTGGCTCCAAGGCAGACTGGCACATGAAAGAGGGCAGCAGTTCATGGCAGTGGAAAACAGCAAAGAGCAAAGAGAGAGGTAGCAGCTGCAGCTTCTAGCAAGCCTGTCTCCCCTCCTTACATTTGTATGCACATTATCTGCCCCAGGGCAGGTGTAGCAGTCACCCATTATGCCAGCATTGGATCATGAATTAATCACAAACTTTAGAAGCTGCCCCATGACTGCATGAGGCTTTGAGGGGACAGCTAGACATAAACCATAACAGTACAAAATCTTAATACATTCTGAGTATCAATCACTTATCTGAAAAGTGCCTAGCACAACATTTTATCAGTAACATGTCTTCTCTTTTACTCTAAAAAAGCATCTTTTGATATATAAAAGTTTTCAATTTTAATGAAGTTCTACTATTATGTAATTTGTGGTCTAATTTTTAGTCCTATGTCAAGAAATTACAGCCAAAGACAATGTCCCAAAGCTTATCCCTCTGCATTCTTTCAGAGGTTTTGTATTTTTCACTCTGATGTTTAACTATTTTACCATTTTGAGTTAAGTTTAGTGGTATTTGATAACAGTTCAGTAACTGATTCTAGTTCTCTTTACTCTTGTTTGTCCTTCTACATTCAACTTCTTTTCTTCCAGTTTCTATTCCTTTTGTTCTTCTTTCTTTTAAATATAGGTATCCAGTGCTCTCTTTACAGAATCAGTTCAGGACAAGTAAAGTTTCAAAAAGGGAGGTGAAACTAGAAATAAAAGTACATCCTACAGTGTGGGGTGAGTTACCATAAACAGCCACAATTGTAAAAGTTTAATGCCAACTTGTTTTTATATTTCCCATACTAATGGTATGTCCAGGTCATCCTATCAAAAACCTGCTCAGTTCCCACAACATATTCACATGCAGAGCTCTGAGAATCGCTCTATGTCCCAGGAGCTCGTCACACACCTTCCATCTTATCTAAACTTATCTCATCTTCCTATCTCAAGAATTCAGAAAGTATGATTCCATCAAAGTTGGAGTTCATTTTGATTTTTTTTCTGTTTTGATTCTTATGTAAATTAGGGAGGATTCTTCTGATGTATCAAATACTATTAAAGTTTTAATAGGGATAATTGACTAAGTGTCTCTCTTGTTACATTAATAACACCTTAATGATATTAAATATTCCTACCATTAACACAGAATATGTTTGTACTTACTTGTGCCTCAGTGAATTATTTTTAATAATGTTTTGTAGTTTTCAGTATACAAATTTTAGGTATTATTTGTTGTATATTCCCAATTCATTTATTCTTTTGAAGGGGATATAAATGGGATTGCTTTCTTAATTTCCTATTCAGACTGCTTACTCAGTGTATAGAAAAGCAAGTAAGTTCCACATGTGTTTGTACACCAATCTGGGCTGCATCTATTTCTTAGATTTATAGGATTTTGTGGAATAGTAACCATTTTCTTTGTACAAGGTGGTCTTCCATTAACAGAGATCATTTTAGTTTTTTTTCTTTCAAATTTCACTAAATTTTACTTCATTTTCTTGCCCAATTATTTTGGATAGGACTTCCAGTATGATGTTGAATACAAGTGGACAATGTATATATCCTTTTGTTGTGTCTGATAGTAGATGAAAAACTTCCAGTCTATCATTAATGAGACTAACATTGGCTATAAACTTTCATAAGTAGATTTTATTACTGGGCATGTAGTCCATTTCTAGTTTGCTAAATGTTTTTGTAGTACTGCAGTTGAAATTTAAATATCACTAATCATCCAAATTTCATTTTGAGATGGTGTTTTTAAAATTGGCCAGGCAGACCTCAAATCTGTGATACACCTGCCCCAACTTTTTCAGTAGCTGGGATTACAGTGCCATATGACACCTTTCCTGTTTTGGGTGCTCTAATTTTTATTTCTGGCTATATGTAGATCAGAACTGGCTGTAGATTCAATTCTCTCTCTCTCTCTCTCTCTCTCTCTCTCTCTCTCTCTCTCTCTC
>NW_004524650.1:12478916-12486594 GCF_000260255.1 Octodon degus | reverse complement strand
TCTCTCTCTCTCCCTCTCTCTCTCTCTCTCTCTCTCTTTCTCAACTTTCATTCTACTAACTTTTATCTCACGTGACTGAGCACCTGCTATCAAAACTCTAACCATCCTATTTCTTCTGTATTTTTCTGTGGCCCAACAGTGCCATCCCACATCAAAAGAACCTGGATATGATGTGGCCACTCGAGGCAATTGGAATTTAAGATATTCAGGTAGGAGAAAAGAAGTAAAAGGCAGGTAGAAAGGAGACAAGCAAATCAAGAGCTTCAAGACAAGCCTCTTTTTCTTCTAAGAAATTCACTCAAAGCAAATCCCAAAGTCCTTTTCCAATAAGCCTGTGAATCTAGGCAAAAGACTTGTCCTTTTCACCTGTAAATTTAATTTCCTCCACCTTCAAATCAGAGGGGAAACCACCTCCTGGAGTGAAATATAGGAAACTATATAACTGTACAGCTAAGCTGCCTAAGGAAATGGGTGATTATGATCATATCTATATACAGGAACAGCTCTGATGCAATGTCAGTGGGGGATAATGGTCTCAGGAACTCTTGTCAAGGATTCCTGCTCTCCCTTTATCACTGTCCCCCCCCCTTTATTGTAGATAGCTGAATTAGATAAAAGTATTTCAAGTAATTAGATGGGGCTAGGCCCTCAAAAGGAGAAGATATGGAAGATAAGATGCCTTGCAACTGAGAAAGACAAACACTCCCCAGTGGGCCAGACCTCAAGACAAAAGATCAAACAAATGCATACCTCTCTAAAGTTATGCATCTGGGATTTGTATTTTAAAGAGATCTCTATCACCCTAATGAAGCCAAGAAGAGTCACTATCACTACGGGATAAGCCCGTTTTATATTCATGCCCACTTGCTTTGTGACTGGCTTCCTCACTTGGTCCAAAATTTAATGAACTTTACCTGATCAATTGTGTTTGTAAACTTAAGGGTTGGCCATAGTTTTCTCCCACCTCATGACCACCTAGTGAGTTCCCTTGTTTTCCACCTTAGACTCACTTCATCTGATGATTTTGATCTACAAAAGTCCCTAGAAAAGGATGCTTCCCTGGCAACCCACTCAGGTCCCCATCCATCTGTTAATGGGACAGAAGTATTCTTTCCCCCAATAAAATTCTGCTCTTAACCTCCATTGTTCCTAAAATTCATCCTTTCGTTTTAGAGAACACATACACTTCCCAGGTATGTATGTATCAGGTTGGGAGTTTCATTTTGCTATATCACTCACCATAACTACTGCTCTGCTTTTGTAACCTAGCTTCCTACTGAGTTCTAATGAAAAATTGTCCCACAGAAAAGAAACAATACAAAAGAAGAAACAAAAGAAGAGCCTTCCAGTCTCTCAAGACATGCAAGCCCCTTATAAAAATACCAGAAACACTGACAAATAAAGGATTCACTTTCTCCTACTCCATGGTCTAGTGGTTCTGTTCTGAATTACATTTGTCCCCGCTTCAAAAGAAACTGGTATATACCAACTTGTAGATGCCTTGCATTGTAACCTCGCATATAGAGAATACATATCTAGGTCACCCATCTTGAAGATGCTCCATAAATGTACTTCCACATCAACTTTTAATATCTCACTAGCATGAGCACCCACACTCCATTCTTTGTTTATTCTGGAAAAAAAAATCCTGTTACACTTAAATGTGCCAATAAGAATCCAGGTTCTTGTGTACAGAGAGGGAAGAATTGGCAAATAAGTAGCTGTGTTTGCTGAAGATGAAAGGAGAACAAAGGAAGAAAAGAGAAAAGAAAGCAAATAACTCCCACTTTTAGCATTTAAAAATCGGATGCTCCTGGCTTTAGGTGCCTCCCACTAAATCTCACATTGCTGCCTAAGGCATGGTAATTTACTACATTTTATAATTTTTTAAAATTTTTCTTAGGATAATGGAAACATAAATAAGTTTTATAAAATTGAGGGAAGGGAGTGACTCCCTCAGCATCTTTTTTTCTAACTATAATGTTCCCCCTTCAGAGCATTAATCCCTGAAAATCTTTGAAGCAAGTTGAAGGAGAGGGGTCACTCTATTATAGCTTCTGCTACCTGAACAGGAGCACTGGTCCTACCTATGCAGAAACCAAAGAATCCTTAACCTGACTCAGCTCAAAGAAGTTAAGCTCTTCCTTAAAAGATTTCTTCTGTGGCCGGGGAGATGGATCAGTAGAATAAGCACTTGCCTGGCAAGCACCAGGACCTGAGTTCAATGGATTCTGGAAAAAAAAAAAAAAGATTTCTTCATGAACCATGGATATGAAAGTAGGTCTTTTTTTTTTTTTTTTTTTATTCCTAATAGAGTCTACAGGGTCTCACTATGTAGATCTAACTTGTAATTCTCCTGTTTTCAGCCTCCCAAGCACTGAAATTGCAGGTGTGCACCACCATGCACCCTGTGGGAGGGGACAGCACAGCATGCCTGGGATCGAACCCTGGCCACTGTGTTCTGCATTAGCAGGCTCTTTAATCCACTGAGCTATCGGGCTGACCTGAGAAAGCAGCTCTTGGTCAAGTTATGGTCACCACAGGTAGTTTGATAGCTGGAAAACATGAAAAAACAAATTTGACTAAGAAAATAAGTACATAACATCTAAATACACTATTAGAAGCACTAATAAAGGCCATGATCAGGACAATAAGACCCCAATTACAGATACTCAGACAGGACACAAATGACTCAAGGCATTTTTTTTTTTTTTTTTTTTGGCTTTTAAGCATGGCTACCCAGTTTTTGTATCATGTCTGTTATTATTTTATACTGACAAAAGAAGACATTTTTGTTTTAATGAAAAATACAGACCCTTTGTATCAGTTGTTAGAAAATGTAGTCTCTGAGATTATAAGCCCACTGCTGCTGGTGAAGTCTCAAGACTGTCTATAAAATTGTTAGGTGTCTATAAATGACAGCAGAAACATAGGATTAGTTTTAAGGTCTCATGTAGATAGTCACTGTTCATTTTCCTTACTACAGACAGTTTTTGAATGACTCAGGATGATCCTAAAAGAAACAAAAACACCCAAAAGGTGTCATGTTATAACTTGGAACAGGAATCTTACGTGTTAAATAAGACAGCAGACATTTATTAATACAATATATATGAGAGATGTCTTGGTTAGTTTTCTCTCATTACTGAGACAAATATTTGATACCAAGAATTAAGGAATGAAAGGTTTACTTTACTTATAATTATGTGGAGGCTTCAGTCCATACTCAGCTTGCTAAATGACAGCATAACACATGTAGAAGGCAGCAGTTCATGAAGGTGGAAGACAGCAAAAGCAGAAAGAGCAAAAATGGGGGCACAATAAAAGGCTCTTTCGCTCCCTTTTATTGTACGCAGGCTACCCACCCCAGTGTAGGTGTGCCATTCATACCCATGATCCCAGAATTGAGATTTGATTATAATAAAAAACTCTAGAAACTCACCAATGACTACATGAGGCTTTGAAGTGGCATCTAGACACAAACCATAATAAGGGAACCTACTATTTTACTTGTCTGATTCACCAGCTTGGTTAGTGTTTTATTTTCAAAAAATAAACTTGAGATCATTTATTTGTTCACAGTTGTATGAAGTTCATGGTCTTTCTTCATCTTCTGGTGTCTCAGGTACTTTCAGTTTTACAGTAAAGTGGTGAATCTAACTACCTTCCCTGTACCTCAGTGGAAGGAGTGGTTAATAAGGTTGTGAAAGGACCTTTCCATTTAGATGAGAGTTAGTACAGGGATTGACCCTTATTACAAGTCTTGATCGGAAACTGGTCACTGTGGCAACTGTAGTTAACAATTATTGTTAGTCTTGGAGAGTAAAAGAGTCTTATTCCTACACTCTTGGAGGGCCTGTTGGAAAGTTCCTAGATGGGTGATATATTCAAGGAGTTGGGAGATTTCAGTGTCAACGAGTAAATTAGATGTCAAAAGGGGCCTCATATAAAGTATCACAAATTGGCTGAGATTAAGTCTGCAATTGGAGATGTCTAAACCATTAAGGCAGTTGAAAGGATACCTACCCTCCCACTTATGGTGGGTTTTTCTTTTTCTTTGAAAGAGAATAAATTTTTTTTAAAAAGATTTCAAAACTAGATGATAGGAAATTTATGATGATTGTTAAACAATTAAACATTATTTATTCCAACAAAACAATAGAAATTAATAATACAATTAACTTACTTTGTATATAGACATATATGTATATACTATGTAATATATATTATTATTTATTCTTTTCATTCCTTCTTTCTTATATCCTTTTCCCCATCCCAGTTGTTTTTGTGCCTTTTCACAACATCTGTTGTATCTTTCAGATTTTATTTATGTTTTCCTCTTCTTATACTAGGGAGACACAGGACATTTACCCATGTGAGACTTCTGTATTTTACTTATTAGTATGGTATCTAGTTGCATCCATTTACCTACAAAAGTATTAAGTTTATTTTTCTTTATAGCTTAGTAATATTTAATTGCATAAAAGTATTATATCTTTTTTTCTACATTCATCAGTTGGTAGGCATTTGCATTGTTTCCAAGATTGAGCAATGACAAATTACAATGCTATAAATATGGGTGCACATATACTTTGATAGTATGATGGTCTTAGTGGTTTTGAAAAAATACCCAAAAGGGGAACAGCTGGGTTGAATGTGACCGCTAATTTTAACTTTTTGAGCAATATCCACACAATGGTTGTATCAGCCGGTGTACTCACCAACCGTGGATAAGGGTTCCTTTCTCACTATAACCATGCCAGCATTTCAAATTGGTTTACTTCTTGATGACCATTATACTTTTAGGGATAAGACAAAAATCTCAGTGTTTTTTTTTTGACACATAAAATAAAGCAACATTTATTCCTTTTTCTCCTCTTCCAGGATGGGGTCTGAGGGTGGCTCCTCCGCAGTGGCACTGTTGCTCTCTGAGCTGATGTTGCTGTCGCTGGTCCCCTCTTCTGCCAGGCTGTCGCAGCTTTGCCAGGTGCTTGCTCCTCCTTGGGGTTCAGTCTGCCCTGGCCATGCTCTGCATGCTCCACCACCTCCTTCTTGCGCTCCTCTTGCCTCTTGCAGTCCTGCTCCTCGGCCTTGGTGATCTCTGCCACGATTTTCTCCGGGGCCCTTCAGTGTTGTTTTAATTTGCATTTTTCAACTGAACAATGATGTGGAAGAATTTTTCATATACTTATTAGTCATTTATATTTCATCTGAGAAGGATGCATTCATCTCAGATGCCCACTTCTTGAATAAATCTTTGAATTTTGGGGGCCTGATTTTTGCAATTCTTTATATATTCTAGATAGAAGTCCTTTTGTATGAGGACTAGTTTGCTATAACTTTTTTTTTTAGCTCATGGATTTTCTTTTTACTTTGTTTTTTTCTTTTTTAAACATGGAGACATGTTTCAAAAAGATGAGATCCCAGTTATTGATTCTTTGAAGTATTTTCCATGCAGTTTGGTTTTTGCTCATGAACACTCTGCCTATCACATGTCCACATGCTGCCTACTTGCTCTTCCAGCAGATTTAGTATTTTAATATTTATATATTTGATCCATTTTGACGTTAGTGTACTGCATAGTGATAGACATAGGTCCAGTTTTAGTCTTAGGCACGTGGAAAGCCAGTTCTACTAGCACCATTTATTAAGCAGGCTGTTTTTCTTCCAGTGAACATATTTGGCATCTTTGGCAAAGATAAGGTAGCTGAGTGTGTTGGTAGTTTTGTCTGCATTTTCTAATCTGTTTCATTTATCCTCAGGGTTATTTTTTATAGTACCATGCATATTTTATCTCAGTACTTTTGTACTATAGTTTCAAGTTAGTCATTCTTTTTTTTTTTTTCTGATGTCTCCTGTCTTGCCTTTGTCTCCCAAGATTGGTTTTACTATGCTAAGTCTTATTTTCAACGGATTTTTGAAATATTTTCTCTAGATCTGTGAGGTATCTTAATAGTGTTTTGATTGGGATTGTAATGAAACTGTATACCAGTTTAGGTAGTGTTACCATTTTCTCTATGTTGATTTTTCTCATCCATGAGCAACAAATATTTTTCTATTTTCTGAAATCCTATTCAATCTTTTTTCCAGAGTACTACAATTTTCACTGTATAAATATGTTACTCCTTAGTTAGATTGATTCCTAAGTATTTTATTTTAATTTTTTGGAAGCTATTTTAAAGCACATGGTTTTAATTTCTCTCTGTGTGTTGGCTTTTTGGTTTGAGGATGCTATTGTTTTATGAGTGCTGACTCTGTATATACCTATGCTACTGAAATATTTATTAATACTAGAAATTTTTGGTTGAATTTTGAGGGTTTTCTATGTAGAGTAAACAATGAAAATTTTACTTCCTCCTTTCCTTTTCTTACCCCTTTTATTTCTCCCTCTTGTCTAATTGCTCTGGCTAATGATTACAGATTATAAGGAACAAGAGTGGTGATATTGGACATCCTTGTCTTGTTCCTGATTATACAGAAAAGTTTTGGCCCATTTCAGTTTTTGCCCATTTTGTATGATATTAGCTGTTGTTTTCTCATAGATGGCTTTTATCAGGTTAAGGTAAAGACCATCTAATCTGATTTTCTATAGAGTTTTTTTATAATGAAGCAGGGTCAAAAGACTTTGTCAAAACTCTTTCTCGAGACCCAGTCCTAGCCCAGGTCCGGTGAGTGTGCGGAGAGCTTCCTGCGACCCTGTGCCTGCGGGACCAGTCCCAGCCCAGGCGCAGCTTGGGCTGGACTCTCTCCCACCCCCTTGGGCCGCCTGCCCACCACTCCGCAGTACCTCCCCAACCCCGCCCGTCAAGTAGGAATTTCTGCCCAGTTCCGGGAACCCCCAGACCCAGTACTAGCCCATGTCCGGTGAGTGTGCGGAGAGCTTCCTGCTACCCTGCACCAGTGGGACCAGTCCCAGCCCAGGCGCAGCATGGGCCAGACCCTCTCCCACCCCCTTAGGCCAAACCTACCACTCCGCAGTACGTCCCCTACCCCGCCTGCACAGTAGGAATTTCGGCCACATCCAGGAACCCCCAGACGCAGTCCTAGCCCAGGTCCGGTGAGTGTGTGGGAGAGCGTCCTCTTCCCCCTACTTCACCATGCCCCCTCCAGGCACAGATCAGGCCTGGCATACATGCCTGGGGTGTAATACAGCAGCTGCAATCCCTGCAGAGAGTATAGAGGCTAGATCCAACCAGCTAGTCCAGGAGCAGAAAATCTCACCACAGGTGCACAACAGGTTCACCCTCAAGGGCAGCAGCGGAAAGGAGCTGAGCACAGCAGCCAGACCCAAGCCAGACGCAGCTGGATAAGCCCAAACTTTGTAGAGCTGCACCTGAACTTCAGTATGTGCCAAGGTTATAACTACAGCAAAGATCTACAACAAAGTTCAGAAGACAGCGTTACACAAAATGACGAAAAGGAACAAAATGCAACCTCGAAACCCAAGCCCACCCATAACAAGTACAGAGGTCACTAACACAGAACAAATTGGAAATCACACAGCTGAAAGCAATGAATCAACGGCTTCTGAAATAAAGAAACAGCTTCAGAAAGATATAGAAGACTTCAGATTGGAAATGAAAAAAGAAATCCCTGAATTAATAACATTTGCACTAAAGAATCAAATGCAGAAACATATGGAAGAAACCCAGTGCCCACCCAGAACAAGTGCGGAGGA
>NW_004524650.1:12461571-12468538 GCF_000260255.1 Octodon degus | reverse complement strand
AATAGGGATACCGATGAATGTCCATTTTGTGTCTGTGTTTTCAAAGCAGTTAGGATAGATATATAGTTGCATTCTCTTAATGAATAGAATGGTTTGTTCTAATGGTGTTTGTAAATAGGATCACAAGTCCACTTCTCGTACAGCAATTAACCACTAAGAAGAATATATGCAGTGTATTATTTGTTGAAACTGTACTTCCAATATGATTTGAAACTGTCTCATTGCCGTTTATCAATAAAATTTTGAAAAAAAAATAAAGTAAATGCGGAATTTAAAAAAAAAACTCTCCATCTATTGAGATGATCATGTGATTTTTGTCTCTTATTCTATTGTTGTGGAATATTATATTTATTGATTTGAATATATAGCTTCATTACTTCTCTCCTGAGATGACTCTCATTTAATTATGGTGTATAATCTTCTTGATGATTTGCTGCATTTTGTTTGCTAATATTTTATTGAAGCTTTTTGCATCTTTGTTCATTAGAAAGATTGGCCTGTAGTTGTCTTTTTTGTTGGCCTTTCTCTGATTTTTATTGTCAGGGTGGTACTTACTTCTATGAATGAGTTAGGGATAGTTGCATCCTGTTAATTTTCATTAACAAGACTGAGAAGTGCTGGAACTAAATCTTCCCTAAATTCCTTCTAGAATTCAGGAGCAATTCCTTCAGGACCTGGACTTTTCTGTTTTGGTGAGTTGTTAATTATGTTTTCAATTTTTTATTGCATGATATTATGTTATTTATGATTTTTATATGTTTTGAGTTCAGCATTGGTAATCCATATGTCTAAGAATCTGTCCATTTCATCTTATGAAAGTAAAGAGTTTGGAAATTAGTATTGATGATTTTCTAGATTTCTATAATATCTGTTGTGATTTTGCCCTTTTCATTCCTTATTGTGTGAATTTAAATTTTTCTTTACCTTTTTCTGATAAGATTTGCTCAGTTTATGAACTGCATTTATTCTTTCAAAGAACCAATTCCTCAATTCGCCAGTTCTTCATATTGTTTTCTTTGTCTCCATTGCATTAATTTCTGCTCTGCTCTGTACAATTTCCTGCCTTCTTTGGGTATTGCACTTGGTTTGCTTTTTTTTTTTTTTTCCCAGAAGCTTGAATTGCCACATTAGGTTGTTTGTGTTCCTTCTAGTTTCCTAACATGAGAATGTATTGTGATAAATTATCCCCTTAGGATTGCTTTATTTGTATCTCAAAAGCTACTAGTAAGTTGTATCTGCATGTTCAACTGATTATAAGTATTATGTAATTTCTTCTTTAATTTCATCTGTAATCCATTGGTTTCTTGGGGAGGTATCATTTAATTTCCTTATGTTTATGGAAACACAAGATTTTATGATTTCTTTCTTTTTTGTGGCTGGTTCAGCCTCCCATGGAGGTGAGACTGGCATGGCATGTAATACTGGGATCAAATCATTGTTCTTGCACTTGCCTACACTTGCCTAAGCAGGCACTTTAGTCTGCTGAACTATCTGGCCAGTCCCTTACCATGGAAGTAACTTATTTCTCCATTAATTGGAACAAATAGTTTTTGAGGATACATCAAATTGATATATCAATCAGAGAAAGGCCAACAAAAAAGACAACTCCAAGATCTTCTTTTTTTAAAATTTTATTTATTTATATGCGTGTGTGTCTGTGTGTATGTGGCCAGCACAGCCCACCAGGGGGCGGGGCTGGCTGGCATGTGGTGCTGGGGGATTGAACCGTGGTCCCTGTGCTTTGCTAAGCTTATTCTAAGTAGGTGCTTTAGACCACTGAGCCACCTCACCAGCCACCCAAGATCTTCTTGACTTGATGTATTTTATGTTGAGAAATCTGTTGTGATTCTGAGTGTCATTTCTTTATAGATGATCTACTTCTTTTGTCTAATATCTTTTAATCTGGTTTTTGATGAATTTCTGAGATCTTGATTATTATCTTGGTGCAGATTTATTTTGCCCATAGCTAATTGAAGTTCTATATACCTCACTTTATCTGAATATCAAATTGTTTTCTCATGTGTAGGAAAATTTCTGCAAATAGTCCTTTTAAATTGTTTGTGTTGACTCCTGCTGTTTCTTTGACTCCTAACACCCATATATTGTTTTTATTGACATTATTTTGAATTGGTATGTTCTGGTTTCTTGCTTTTTTTTAAGAGATCTTTTATTTATTTATTTATTTATTTATTTATTTATTTATTATTTATGGCTTTTTTAAGGAAAGGTCCACAGGGTGTTCAAGGTCTCACTACTAGATCAGACTCATAGTGATCTGCCTGTTTACAGCATCCAAGAGCTGGGATTACATGGGCATGCCACCACACCCAGTCTCATTGGCCATCTCAGTGATTCCCTGGAGGCGGGGCTGGCATACCAGGCCCAGGGATTGAAACCCTAGCCCCTGTACTTGCTTGCAGGTTCTTTAATCCGCTGAGCTATTTGGCCGGCCCACTGGATCTTTCTTTCAATGATGGCTAGCTGCAATAGTGTCTTCAAGATCTGAAAGTTTATCTTCAGTTTAAATTAAAATGTTTTCCTGCTTTCATTGGAATTTTTTTATTTCTTGGATATCTTTTGAAATCTTTTTCATGCATTCTAGTTCATTCCTGTATTGTTCATTCAATATTTCCACCATTTTTATGCTCCTCTATTTTTTCATCTTTGTCTTCTTTAGATTGTCAAGAAATTCATTCTTTATTGTTGGCATTTATTTTTTGACCTAAGAGATTACTTGAGGCCTCATTTTTTCTGTAACCCAGTCAAGTTGTTTATTTACTTCAGTTATCATTTCAGATATTTCAAGTATGTGACTTTCACGTTCTATGTCTGTGTCTCCTGAACTTTTTCTGGATGGGCTGGAGGTCTGAGACTGCATTTCACTCCTTCATTTTAGGATTCTTTTCTCAAAAACTTTTTATTTTGCATTCTTAAAGGTTTGATAGTAGATAGCTATATCATTAGTATGAAGTCCTCTCCAGGAATAGTCTGTACTTCAGAGAGGTCATATGTGTGTAGGGCATTCTTGGTTGGTCTCTGTCACAAGATAGTCTCTTCTACATTAATTGAGAATAAGATGTTGATTTCTGTTTGGCTGAGTCCTCAGAATTTGCTAGATGCTGTGATGCTGTGACCACAGAACTTTCCAATATTGTTACACAAGTGAAAGAAACTAACTACAACATATATAACAACCTAGCTACATCAGAACAATTGCTAATAAGTGTATTTTAGAAATTGACAAAATGTTATGACTACTAATTGTGTATTTTAGACCACAGGAACAAAGTACATACTACTGCCTCAGTTACTCTTCTCTCATTGCTGGGACAAAATACCTGACATCCAAAATTAAGGAAGGAAAGATTTATTTATCTCACGGTTGCTGGAGGTTTTAGTCCATACTCAGCTGGCTCCAAGGCAAAGTGGCACATGGCAGAGAGCAAGATTTCATTGTGGTGGAAGCAAAGAGCAGAAAGTGAAGGGAGGAGTAGCAGCAGCTCAAGCAGCTAGCTTTTCTTTCATCCTTAGATTATAATTCAAATTAGCTTCCACCTGGCAGGTGCAGCATCCACAGCCACAATAATCAATGACAAACTCCAGAAGCCACACCAAGACTGCATGAGGCTTTGGGGGGATACCTATACACAAATCATAACAACTTATGTAACAGAACTGATCATAAATTAGGAGTTTGTATGCAAAGTGTTTTGTCTTGTTAGAGTGGATTTACCCTGGCTTCCACCAGATGAAATCATTGACATATTTCAGGTTCTTCCCTTGATGGTTGCCTGATTCATAGGGCAAGACTGTGGGCCAAGTACCAGGATGCTTCCAGTACAAAGTTCCCTGAATGGCAGAGGTGCAGTGAGTGGTGTTTCTTCTCTCTCAAGACTCAATGAGGCTCAGTATTGTATATGGTGGGTTTCTTGAAATAGGTTGCCTAAGATTTGTTTGAGAATTTATTTATTTATTTATTTTGAATTTAGGATAGAGTCTACAGGGTCTATAGGGTCTTACTATGTAGATCAGACTCATAGTGATTCTCCTGTTTAAACCTTCCTAAGTGCTGGGATTATAGGCTTGTGCTACCACATCCAGTTTTAGTCACCTTCTCAGTGAGTTCCACAGCCCTGCACAGCATACTGGGGATCATCCCTGGCCACTGCACTTTGTTGAAGTGGGTACTTTAGTCTGCTGAGCTATCTCACCAGCTTTTTAGTTTGAGAATTTGATTGCTCTCACAACTTTGCATGATAATTGTGGTCTTATGCACTGTGGAAGTGATTCTTAATTCTCACTGCCTTGGCAATTCCCTGTATTATCTAAGATATGAAAGAGGGTCCATTATCACTCTGGATAGATCTAATCAGTCCAAACTTAGGGTTCTTTAATGAGGACTTTTATCACAACCTATAATCCATTCTGATCTGGTGAAAAGGCATCTTTCCATACAATAAGAGTATCAATGAATACCAGTGAATACCTTCCATGTAGGCATATGGGTAAAGTCTATTTGGAAATCTCCAGAGCAGACAATGGGGGAAAATGAGTCTATCACTTATGGAGGGCATAGACATGGCATGTCTTATATAGCTGGACTATAGCATTATAGATTTCAGGACCAAGAAACAGTGTATGTGGGACCCCACCCCACCATTGCAGAAAACTGGCAGACAAAAGGGACGTGGTGTGCTTGGCCTATATTAACCACCAGTGCAGGAGCCTTGATGATCTACAGAAGCTTATCATATCATTGTAGAAGACAGGAAGATTCTAGACAGCTATGAGGACTTGGTGAGTCTTGCTACATCCTCACCACCTTCCTGCAAGCTTTGCTGTGTTTCAGCCCACCCCAACACCAGTCAAGGGAGCCTTGATGAGCCCCACCCTGCACCCCCACCATCATGAGAAACTTTCAGAGCTTTAGCCCACCCTCATGATCCTCAGTGCCTTCCTGAGTTGCAGCTTAACATTTTTCATCATGGCAGAAGCTACACTGAAGACAACATAGCAAGAGATTTGGTGAAACTACCTCACTACACCCCAGTGTTATGAGAAGCTTCTTGGCCTGTGCCCTGCACATTTCCCATCTCTGTTGAGTCCAGGTGAACATTAGAAGATTGAAAATGTTAAGAACATGGAGCAAAAGGCAACTCAGATCTCCAGGCAACTTTGTCTCCAAGTCAAGGAGACATGAAGTCACAGACCTGAAAGTTCTAAAATGATAGTAACTGAAGTAAAGTAAACAAGGCTATAGAAGAAATGAGATCAGAAATAAACACTCAGGTTACAAACTGGAAATGACAGCAATCATGGTAGAATTGCTGAACAAAACTTAAGAAGGCACAGATTTAAAAAACAGAAAATAGAAAAATGATGGAAATATTGAATGAACAATACAAGAAAGAATCAGGATGTACAAAGAAGATTTAAATAGATGTACAGGCCAGCAGGGGAGCCCTGTTCGCCTCCAGTGTTGATGTTTTCAAGTGCTGGAGCTTCTGCGGCTGAGGAGTTAGTGGGCACGAGGATGGTGTGCAAAAAATGTGAAAAGAAGCTTGGTACTGTTATTACACCGGATACATGGGAAAATGGTGCAAGAAATACCACAGAAAGTGGTAGAAGAAAAATGAATGAAAATGAAGTATTGACTTCAAAAAAGGCAAGATTTGATCCATATGGAAAGAATAAGTTCTCCACTTGCAGAATTTGTAGAAGTTTTGTGCTTCAGCCAGTGTCTCACTACTGCCAGGGCTGTGCCTCCAAGAAAGGCATCTGTGTGATATGTGGGAAAAAAGTTTTGGATACCAAAAACTACAAGCAAACATCTGTCTAGATGTATTGATGGAATTTCTGGCTTTGTATAATTTTACTTTCTGCTTTGACTTTTCAAGGTACAATATAGATGTTGAGCTTGTGGAGTGATCTGTTTCAGGATAGGTGATTAAATTTAAATCAGGACAGGTGATCCTCATTCTTTCCCTTCTTTTTTGGGACAGAGTCTCGGCTGCGTAGTTCAAGCTGGCATTGAGCTCACTAGGGAGTGCGGGCTGGCCTCAAACTCACAGTGATCCTGCGTCAGTGTCCCAAGTGCTCTGGGAATACATCATTTGCATGCTCTCAACAACTTTTTTTTTTATCTTAAGCCAGAGTCTCACTGTACAGGTTAGGCTGGCCTTGAACTCACTGTGATCCCCCTGCGTCAACCTCCCTGTGTTGAGATTACAGGAGTGTACCATCCTGCCCAGCTCTCTCAAAAGCTTCTGAACGATAACTACCCTTTTGTTTTACATGATTGTTTTCTTACAAGCATTTTATTGTAATGTAGCAAGTTACAAATGTAATGAAAAGCATCGAGTTTTCTATGTACTTTTTAACATTCATGTAATTCTTGTTTCCTTCATTTACTTTATTTATAGATACTGAAAGAATGAGATGGTTGAATATTTAGTTCTGAACATGGTGTGTGGACTTGGAATTCTTCCCTCCTTCACTTATTGGAGGCATAGTTCTTTGAAGAAGCGGTCCCTTAATTAATTTCAGTTTCCTTAGGTGTAATGATTGAGGCTATCATAGCTGAGTGGTCCCTTATCAAAGGCAAGTTAGATTTATAATTATAAATTTGCTTTTGAAGCCAAAGTGCTGGTTCCGTTCTTTCATATGTAAACAAGAACGTGTTCAGATAAATACACTGGATTTCAGAAAACGTAAGTATTTGAATTGAGATTGTCATAAAAGCTGTAAGGACACTGTTCATCCATGCTCATGTGTCATGAAAATGAATCCCTGGTCTTTGGGAAAGCTCTTAGAAACAGAGAACTTTTTTTTTAACCTCTTCCCCATCCCTCAAAGAAATAAATAGAACAAAGCAAATATCTTTTCTTTTCTTTTCAAAGTTTTATTGATAAACATATAGCAATGAGACAGTTTCAAATCAAATCGAAAGTACAGTTTCAACAAATAA
>NW_004524650.1:12408128-12453679 GCF_000260255.1 Octodon degus | reverse complement strand
AATAAATAAAAATAAGAAAATAAAATGCATCTACAAATGCATCTTTAAATAGCTATAATTAAAATGCATCTACAAGTTGACACAAAATAAAGTAGATGCTAGAAATTCAGCAAAAAAACAAAATATTAAATTTTGTTAGATTAAAAAAAGAGACAATTATAATGGGTAGCCCATCATAATGTTGGCAGATTTCTCAAACAAAACTACCAAATCTGGAAGAACTTGGAGTGAAGTATTTCAGCTCCTGATAGAAAATAATACCCAATGTAGTGTTATGAGATAGAAGCCTGCTTTCTCAAGGGAGCAAAGAACAAGAAACAAAGACTAAGAGACCTGTGATTTCTTGTAAATTCCAGCAAGCTGGGATACAAGGTCACAGATAATAGGACTTCCTAGAGGTGCCCTGTTGGTTTTGATTCTTCACCTGGGAAGTTACTGACTAGTGTTGTGTGAACTTAGAGTTTGGTGAATGATGGAAGGCAGCATATATAGTAGTTTGTTTGCACCAAATTATTTATGTGCATGACTTAGCCTGTTTTAGCCCTCAATATACGAGAGAAGTTTCAGTGGCTCAAGACTCAGAACAGTATGAAGCTCCTGAGTCCTCTGAGGCTATAATAATCCAGTCTTCCCATTGTTTCTGTTGGCTCTGACTTCTTTTATTCTTTCTTTCTTTTCTTTTTCCTTTCTTTTTTTTTGGGGGGGGGGGAACCAGGGATTGAACTCAGGCCTTTGCACTTGCCAGGCAAATGCTTATTCTACTGTGGCTTTGACTGATTTCAAATAACTATCTAACCCAGATTCATGCACCCTGCAAAACTACCATCTATCAAGTTCAGTGGAGAGATAAGATCCTTCTATGACAAAGAACAATTGAAGAAATTCATGTCCACCAAACCAATGCTACAAAAACTACTGCCACATATTCTAGAAAGAGATGAAAATGACTGCAATGTCAAGCACAACAATAGAAAGGAAGTACCAAGCAGAGAAAGCAACTAAACAGAGTGCAAAAGCAGGGAACTGACAGCAAGAAAATAACATTAAAAAGATATGTTAATAACTGTCAGTTGTAATGATCAATGGAAATGATTACAGTTCACCAATCAAAAGAAGTGGACTGCATAGTGGATGAAGAAACAAAATACAACAATATACTGTATACAAGAAACACATTTAACTCAAAAGAAAATTCACAGACTGAAAGTCCAAACATGGAAATAATGCTCCACGTGATAGGAACCTAGGAAAAAATAAAGGTAGCTATTCTGGATACAGAATATGTGAACTTCAAACCAAGAATGATTAAATGAGATAAACAATATTACTACATACTTGTTAAGGTAAAACTGCAAGAGGAAGACATGGCAATCATAAATTCATATGCACCCAATGTGGGAGAATCCTGCTACATAAGACAAATTTTAATAGACATGAAAAATCAAATGGGCAACAACACCATTGTAATGGGGGACTCATACCTACTGTCCACTTGCCTGGCAAGCACAAGGGCCTGAGTTCAATCCCTGGTTTCACAAAGAAAAAAAACCCACATCTACTGTCACAAAGACACAGATCAACATACACACACAAAAAAAAAATTCAGCAAAGAAATAACAGAACTAAAACAAACTTTTGAAGAAATGGACTTACTATACCTTTACAGTGTTCCATTCAACAAAATCAGCATACACATTCTTCTCAGATGTACATGGGGCATTTTTCAAAATATAATGCATATGAGCACATACAGTATGCTTATGTAAATGTGAAGAATTTGACATTATCCCATGTGAGGAGGACACAAGGCAAATATAGGATATTTGTGAGCTCCTTTGGTCCCAATTGCATAGGTGGAGTGCTTGTGCTGTTGTCTGATCCTACCATCTGAGAACTTAGGAGGACCACAGGCACCTGAGTGTCATGGGGAGCTATACACTGGGACACCAGTATTATTGTGCAGTGGCTGTGCTGGCCTCCAGTCCCACCATTTGAGAACTTAGGAGGTTGCCCAGCAGCTGCAAGATCCTGGTGAGCTACATCCCATGGGCTCACATATGGGCTACAGCCTATAGGTGTAGTGGTTCTAAAGGCATCCAGCCCCACCATCTGAGACTTAGGAAGGTGTTGAGCAGCTGCAGTGTCCTGGTAAGTCTGGCCCATGCCCACCACATGCACAGAAGTTTTGTTAAGCATCAACTGGACTCCAACACCAGAAAAAAGATCCTTGATAAATCCCACTCTGCCCCTCACTGTAGAAGGAACTTTACTGACCCATGCTGCACTGTTCTCCCACCACTACTGAGTCAATTGATCATTGGAAGCTTCAAAAATACCAAAAATAAGGAGTAAAAGGCAGTCACAGTCCCCCCATGAAACCTAAAACAAGTCCAAGAAACAAAGACAGAGAAAAACATGGAAGTCAGACAACTGAAATTTCTGAAATGATGGCATCTAAAGTAAGTAAATGAGTACATCAAGCTATAGGAGAAAGAAGATCAGAAATAGTCTCTCAGGTAAAAGAAGAAATGACAACAATCATGAAGGAATTGTGTAGCATAGCCAAAGAAGACACAGATTTAAATAAAAAAACAGAGAATAAAAAATGGTGGAAATATTGCATGAACAATGCAGGAAAGAATTAGAATGCATGAAACTGATTCAAACAGATATCCAAGAACTTAAAAATTCCACTGAAAGCTGGCAAAACAGCTTGAACAAAACTGGAAATAGACTTTCAGACCTTGAAGATAGCATTGTAGCTAATGAATGTGAAAGTAAAGATTTCTTAAAACTAACAAGGAACCAAGAAATAACAATTCAGCAACTACATGAATACATACATATATATATATATATATATATATATATATTTGACTAGTAGGTGTCCACAAAAACATCAGGAGTCAGCACAAATAACATAGATATGCCATGTGAAATCATCTACCAATTAAATGTCAAGACAAGAGCCTTCCATGAAAAGAACAAGTGAAGAAATTTATGACCACTAAACAACTCTACAAAGAGTATTGACAGATATTCTAGAAAAAGACAGAAACAACCACAGCTTCAAGAACAACAGAAAGGAACCAGCAAATGAACATGCAATTAGAAAGAGGGGAACAATACAGTTATAACCATCATTGTGAAAGGCCTCAATTCACTAATCAAAAGAAAAAGATTGGTAGAGTAGATTAAGAAACAAAATCTGGGGGCCAGTGTGATAGCTCAGTGAACTAAAGTGCCTGTTTTAAAGTGCAAGCTTGGGGACTGGGGTTTGATCCCCAGCACAACATGCCATGCCAACTCCACTCCCAGAGTGGACTGAGTTGGCCAGAGTCCAGGTGTGGTAGCACAAACCTGTAATTCCAGTGCTGTCGAGGCTGAGAACAGGAGAATCACTTAGTCTGAGGTGTATAATAAGACCCTATAACAACCATTTTTTAAAAAAGATTCATTTAATTCCAAGAATTCATTTAAATTCATTTTTTACAAAAGAAATCTAACAATATGCTGTATAAAACAAATACATTTAACTCAAAAGAAAATTCATAACTGAAAGTCAAAGGGTGGGAAACAAAACTTCATGCAACAGGAACTCAAATAAAAGCAAGGGTAACAATTCTAGTCGCTGACATCAACTTCAAACCGAGTATGAGTAAAAGAGACACTTTTCCTCCAGAGTAAAAATGCAAGAGAAATAGATGACAATCATAAATATATATGCACCCAAGGCAGGAACATCCTACTACATAGGACAAATGTTAACAGACATGAAAAATCAAATGAGCAATAATACAATTATAATTGGAACTTTAGCACAACCATGTCACGAAGAGTTAGATCAACTAGGCAAAAATCAGTATAGAAATAACAGGACTAAACCAAACTTATATGAAATGGACTTAGTAGGCCTGCAAAGAGTGCTTCACATGGAAACATCAGATTGCACATTCTTCTTAACTGCACATGGGATGTTCTCCAAAAGAGATCATATATTAGCACATAGAGCATGCTTACATAAATGCAAAGGAATTGAAATGATCCCAAACTTATGTAAGACTATAGTGCAATGAAACTGGAAAGTAATAACAAAGAAACAGCAACAGCCTCCAAAACACATGGAAATTAAATAATAAGCTTTGAAAGAACCAGTGGGTTGCAGATTAAAGAAAAATTTAAGCAATACTTACAATCAAACAAAAATGCAGATACAACTTACTGAAACCTGTGGGATACAATAAAATATCTCTTAACAGGAAAATAAATAGTGGTAAATTCACACATTAGAAAACCAGATCAAGCTCAAATAAATAAGTTTATGCTGTACCTCAAGCTCCGAGAAAAGAAGGGCAAGTCCAATACAAAGTCCAAAAGGTCAGGAAATTATAGATTACAGAAGAAATTAATGAAATGCCTATAATACTAGTGTCTGGAAGGCTGAGGAAGGAGAATCACTATGAGTTTGACGTCAGTCAAGGCTGCATGATGAGCCCAAGGCCAGCCTGAATCACATAGTAAGACCCTGTCTCAAAAAATGTAAAACAAAACAAAACAAAATAAATGAAATGAATAAAAAATATTTATTATACTAAAAGACAGACTGCCATTAACTCCTCTCTAATAAGTCAATGTCCTTTAAACTCATTTATGCCATTATTCTTGTGACTTTCTAAAGCAGTTCTGGAAGTTCTCTTCCATATCTTCTTGAGATATGATTTAAAACATAAACAGTGACTGCTGCTGCCAGGTGCAGTCTAATAAAAAGAATCCACTTCATGAAACCAATTTTCACAGCATGTCATTATCCACCTTATTGTCTACATCTGGCCCCTTCCCAAAGACAAAATCACCATGAAAAATAAACATTTTTAATTGATTCAGATCATGGTGGCAACCACAATCATACAACCAAAGACATTTAAAAATTGACAAAACCAATACACTTCATTGTTTACATGTTAACCCCCAAATAAAGGAAATATAAAAGAACAGAAAAATGTGATGATCTACTCTGTGCTATGCTGCTGCAATGACCTACTTGACTTCAGTGTAATGTTCATCAGGAGCATGTGCTATCATGCAAGCCTCTGGATTAGAAAAATGAAATTGATTTTGTGACCACCATATGCTTAAGTATGCTCTAGCATCGAAGCAGTGACTGATGAAACTTGTTATCTCCTGCTTTAGAGAAATTGGGAGAGTAGGAGCTAGAAGTGGGGCCAGGAGGACCTACAGAAATGAGACTTATCTACTGGATGCAGGCTGCCTTGCAAAGAGAAGAACCAGGCATGGGGTACAGGTCTGCAGTTCCATGTACCTGTGAGGAAGAGATGGTAAGAGCGCTTCAGCCCTGCTTAAGCCCAGAGTTCCAGGACAGTCTGAGTAATGTGCTATGTGCATTATTCTTATTCTTGTATTTATACAAGATATGGGGTAGAATAAGATAGAGAAAAAGATGGAGACAGAAAGAAAGAGAGAGATGAAGAGAGAAAATGAATATCATTCTTCAGTGCATCAAGGAGAAAGATATGGAATTTCACAGTAACTTTTTTTTAATTTTAATATCTTTATTGAGATGACAGTCAGGTTGTTGGAATTGATACAGTTCAGTAATCTTGAGCTTCTCACTATTTATTTATTTACTTATTTATTTATGTATATACATTACTGGAGATCGAACCCGGGTCTTTGTACTTTTCAGGCAGACACTTAGACCACCAAGCTATCTCCACAGCCCAAGCTTCCCACTTTAATTTTATTTATTTATTTGTGTGTGTGTGGCCAGCTCAGCCCACCAGGGGGGCGGGGCTGGCTGGCATGTGGTGCTGGGGGATTGAACCATGGTCCCTTGTGCTTTGCTAAGCTTGTTCTAAGTAGGTGCTTTAGACCAGTGAGCCATCTCACCAGCCCTCACAGTAACTTTTTTGAGGTAAATGTTTAATATAAACTATTAAATATGACAAGCATAATTATTACATGGATCTCCTGGCACATCTTTGATTGCCATTATATTAAAATGGATTGCCATGATAAACGAGTTTTTTTCATGATCCAAATATGTAAGCATAATATTACAATCCACTGTCACAAATATGACTTCATTACCATATACAAAACACTAAAAAAAACTCTAAAACATAAGCAGGAAACCCAATCTGAAAAACACACTGCAGTCAAAAGAACTCTAGTATCTTAAAAATATTAGCTTGATCATTTAATTGTGTGGAGTTAAAGAAGGACATTTCTCTAAGTGAGCCTAATGTTTACAATGAAATTAAAGGGCTCATGGGAACAAATCATCAACCCACCTGAAGATTCTTCTGGTAATTAGAGGGACAGTGTACATAGGATGAATTACAAAGTAGAACTTGTTGAGCTAGATGGAAACTTAATTTTAACAACTATAATATGCAAATTTCTAATAGGGAATATATTTCAACAAAACCACCATGCTTTAATTTATTCAGAAAATAACTACTCATAGTCATTCACTAGAGCAGCACAGCAGTCAAGTTCTCACTCAGCTTTCCTGTACAACCTCCACTGGTCAACCTCTTCAGATGTATGTACCTAAAGCACAAACCCATCACCAGCCTTACCATTCTTGAAACTGTGATTGGTCTCTGAGGAAGGATTAAAGGAATATCTGTGATAATTGCATTCTTACTACAAGTAACATATACAGGTCCTTGGTTCTTAGCTATGAAAGTACTGTAGGATGTTTAAATTTGTATTAATCAAGTACATCTGTTAGATCCTATTCAGGAATGATTTTCAAACTTGGGCACACCTAAGAATTATCTGAAGAGATGGGTACAACCCAATTTCCAGGTCTGAAAAAAATCTGTATTTTACCAATTATCACAGGTGACTCAGATTAACACAGAGAAAAAATGATATTAATGGATGACCTCCAAATGATATAGGAGAAAATGAAACTTCCAACCTGAAAGGTACCTGGAATAAGTTTGTGTTCTCTTAAGCTGAAGAACGAATTTTAGGAAAACAAACAGAGTTTATGAAAAGATTACATTTATTGGAGGAAAGAAAGCTCTTGTCCAAGAGCGGGATGGAAGGGGGCCCCTGAGCAGATGGTCCCTGGAAAGCTGTCTCTTTCAGGACTTTTATAGAGGAAAACCACGCAGTGAGGCAGGTCTAAGGTGGTAGAGAACACGGGAACTCACTTAGGTGGGCATGAGGTGGAACAAAACTATGATCAGCCAAGGAGATTACAAGAACTATTGCTCAGGTAAAATTGATTAAATCTAGTACCAAATGAAGAAGCAAGTCATGCAGCAAGTGGGCATGAATGCAGGACAGGGTCTCTTCCTATTGGGGTTTGGATTAGTGACTCTTGGACTCTTTCAAGGTGATTGAGACCTGTTTAGAATATCAATCCCTGTTACCCATCCCTAGGGAATTATGAAGTTGTATGTTTCCTCTTTTCTTCTGAGGTCTGGCCCATATGGGAGTGTCTGTCTCTTTCAAGTTGCAAAGTCACCTTGTGTTCTATACTGTCTCCTTGAGGGCTTGGCCCTACATAGTCATTTTTAAGCAATAAAATTCACTTAGAACTAAATTTATTTCCACATGGATTTTTACAGAGATCTTGTATTGAAGTTAGCTGAAGTTGGCCTATATAGGAAACTTTTTTTTTCAAAAAAACTCTCCCTATTATAATTGTCTGTGAATTGCTTGGCAAAGATGGCCTCGTTCTCTGTACCTGTGCTAATATAAGACGTCAGCAGGCAGACGTCTGGCCAGGGCTCCTCAATCTCCACTTCCAGCTGCTCTGCCCTGAGCAGGGAGCAATATGTCTGGGGCCTTTGTGTGTGTATTGTGACCTTCATCAGAAATCTCATGAAGGTCAAGACTAAGCTCAGGCACAATGACAGTGACCTTACATGTGTCCCAGCACCACAGACCCAAAGGGGGTTCTCAGCAACTTCTGATTCATTGCTTGGCCTCCTTCACTTCTCTGCTCCTCTGCCATGTACGTAAAAACAAACAAAAATAATAAGGAAGTTCATCCTTGCAAAAATGGACCCCTGCACTAAAACTGAAATGCAAACTAAAGGAATTCACATTCATATTTTAAAACAAAATACTGTGTTTATCCCCCACCCCCGTAAGTGCAAAGTTGATAAGCACACTCAAGAGCTAACAGAGAGAAGTGAGCTTTATTACTCACAGGGATGAAGGAGAACACCAGGGTTACTTTTCAAAGAGATGTTTAATTTATTGGGAAGACTAATGTATATTCATGAAAGTGGTTATCACATGCAGAAGTGGCCACACTTCTAAGCATTATCCAGTTTCTTACACCCCATGTTCAAACATGGTAGATGGGAGTGAATACAAAGAGTTATAGAAAGGGTATTGTTTTCTTTTGGCTCCCTAAAAAAGTGACAGGCAATTTTGATGGTTCATGCAGGTCCATGATATTACTCTGCGGGCTTTACCTGAAAAAAGAAGAGAACTTAAAGAGACAGCAGCTTCTTATGAAGCAACCATGGGTTCTTACTCCTTGAAGCAACAAGCTGCTATTGTTGCATGTCAGCAGAGGCAAGTCTGAGACTTGTGACAACAGCTCAAGTGTGAATGTTTAGGGCAGAGATGAGAATGAGGGCTCAGGCAGGCTTCAGTTACTGCAGGCTCCTCAGTAATACATTCAACCCACTTCTCCATCCTCCTCATCTTGAAGGCCTTCCCAGCTTCCCTTCTGGACACATCTCATCAGCAGCCTCAGTGACCTTGAACAGGGGCAAAACAGAGCATATGCGGCCCACAGATGAGGAAAGTTATGGAAACCATGACTACTACAAGCATTTTTCTTTTACTAGAAATACCTGGGGAGTTTTCTAAAGGAAGCCACTTAATGCTCTTTAACATGTGTTCCCCAAAAGGGGGAATACAAAGCATGAGGTTGATCCATGATATATTTCAAAAATGATGACAAGTAAAAGAATAGCATTTACCATATCACTGCTGATATTTAGCTCAATATTATCATGATTCACTAAAACACTGAACTTCTCCTAATATCAGTAGTCACTTTGTCCAAAAATGAAACAATTTTAATGGCACAGCTTTGGCCAGCAAGGAGTGAGTACAAACTTTGTGTATAAAAAGAGGCATGAAGTGCAGAGTGGGGACTAGGGAGATAGCTCAGTTGCCTAAGTGCCTGCCTGGCTAGTGCAAGGTCCCAAGTTTGTTCCCTGGTACAACAGTCAGTACCTGCCCCAGAACTCTGGGTATGCCATGCCAACATGGAAAACAGGTAAGGTGGCACATGCCTGTAATCTGAGCACTGGAGAGACTGAGACAAGAGGATCACTGAGTCTGAATTGTGTAGCAACATCCTGTACCCAAAACAAAACAAAGAGAGCAGAATGAGACAATGTCAGATGGGGTGGGAAAGGCCTGAGAAGCCTGGGCTGTGTGGGGCCAGGGGCATTGTTCTCCTTCCTCTGCCTGCTCCCCATCGCAGTCTTCTGTGAAAACATTTTTTTAAAGTATTTTTTTAGTTTTTTAGTTTTTTTTTATTTTTATTTATTTATGTGTGTGTGTGTGTGTGTGTGTGTGGCCAGTTCAGTCCACCAGGGGGCGGGGCTGGCTGGCTTGTGGTGCTGGGGGATTGAACCGTGGTCCCTGTGCTTTTTTGCGAAGCTTGTTCTAAGTAGGTGCTTTAGACCACTGAGCCATCTCACCAGCCCCTGTGAAAACATTTTTTATGAAAGAATAAATAATGATATTTCAGACCTCAAAGTCTGCATTGCAACTTCTCAACCAGAACATCCAGAGAAAGTATGTGTAAAAATGATTTCCTATAAAACATTTTCAAATTCAGACAGTGGACAGGTCTGATCTATCAGCCACAGATTGCCAATCTCTGGATTAGTTTGTGTAGTACTACAGTTTGCAGAAGATTATGACCCCTCCAGGAGTCATTCCCAAATGTAAAGATGAGCACCTACTTCTAAAATAATTTGGGACAAATTTGTAAAATATCTTAACATTTAGAGCAGCATTACCAATGAGAGCTTTCTCCACTCAGCTGATTTTCATTTATGTAAGTTGTTATTCAGGTGCCTGTGCCACACACATACACATCTGCATAATCAAATATCTAACACCCCAAAACACATAGCTAAGCCAAAGATAAATAGATACAGTGGAACATAGTCAGCTGTAATGCAAAAATGTCTGTTTTATTTGAAAGACACCAATCAGATCTGGCAGCCCTTGTGATTGAGCAAAGAAGCCAAACATCTGAACATATGTCACGGTAACTCCAGTTAGACTGAGTCAGGTGGGTCAAAGTGAAGCTTATAAACACCTGTAGTGATATTTCTGTCCACTCTAATCACAGGCTAAGGAGCAATTCATTTACTATTTATGTTTTACAAGGCTCCACTTCAGCAGGAAATCTGGTAGGTGTTACTAACATGTATTATGAAAAACTTGATTTATTCAGTAATATGGGAATGATTGCATTTTCCTCTGGGAACTGACTTTTAATATTAGAATTGAATCTATATAAATGATTGATTTAAAAATAATGTACACAGAAACTTATAATCAGTTATAAAATCATTAAATGTTGTCATGGTTTGTGTCTAGGTGTTCCCCCCAAAGCCTCATCCAGTCTTCTTTTTTTTTAGTTTTTTTTCCATAATTTTATTGATAAACAAATAGAAATGAGACAGTTTCAAACCAAATTGGTAGGACAGTTTCAATAATTAACACATTGCGTACAGTATTCCTAGTAATTAATTGCTGTATAAGATGCGGACATGATACCCAATTTACAAGCACTATTAGAACAAATTCCTCTATTCATTAAGAGAATGTAACTATATATCTATCCTAACCACTTTGAATACACAGATACAAAATGGACATTCATCTATATACCCTTTTTTGTTAAGTTCCCTTACTTGAATATTATAGGTGTGCTAACTCAGCAAAATAATCTAAAAGAGTTCAGTAGTCCATAATAGTATTTGGTCTTCCACTTCACTGGCAATGTCAGAAATTGTTGACCTGAGTCCCTTACAGCTCAACATAACAGCATAGCTTTACTTCTTATATTTTGTTTTTATACTTTTCTGCTGGATGTTTAAGACCAAGGTAAAGCAGGACCTATGCAACAAGAGTTGTAGCTTTTGGGTCTGATAAGGTCAGTGAAATCCCCTCAGGATTTAACCTGTGATTCTGTACTCAGATTGTTTGTCAGTGTCAGCCATGTGGATGAGTCACGGCCATCTTGAGGGGCTATTGGAGTTTGTGATTGATTACTGTGGTTGTGGATGCTGCACTTGCCCTGGGGCAGGTAATGTGCATTACAATGTAAGGTGGGAAGAGAAGTTAGCTGCTGGAGATGCTGCTCCTCCCTGTGTGCTTGCTCTTTGCTGTGGGCATGAAAGGTTGCCCTCTGCCCTGTGCCTCTTTGCCTTGGAGTCAGCTGATAGTGGACAGAAGCCTGCAGTAACCATGAGCTAAATAAACCTTTCCTTCCTTCATTTTGGGTGTCGGGTATTTGTTCCAGCAATGAGAGAAGAGTAACTAAGACAAATGTGAAGTTATGATAATATATAAATTATGCTAAAGTTTACATACACATATGAGAAGTTACCATGTATACAAAATCACAATGTTACACCTATATGTTTCTAACACATACATTGGCTTTAATGAAGGTTTATTAAATAATCATTGAAATGAAAAAACTGATAAGATCTGAGGCTTCAGTGTTTTTATTTGGGTCCTTGTAAAGAAAGGAAACTTACATTTTTGTAGTTTAGTATTTGGAATATATAGCAGGAAAGCACAAGGAGGAAAAGGAAAGGAAAAAAAGAGAGACAGAAAATGAAATAGCAAAGTGTAAAGCAGTGAGGTGGTGGCCATTCTGGGAAAATAGACATCAAACCCCTACTGGATGACTTGAAGAATTATATTTAATATACTTTGGTGCATCAGTTTATGAACTTAGCCTTCTTTACAGTGTTTGAGAAGTTGACTCTGTTTCTGTATTGTGTGAGGAAGATGGTCATGGTCTTGTTAGTTACCTGATGCAGAGCTTCCCAATGGAAGCAAAATTTCTCTGTAAGCTTTTCTGAGTTGCATGCAAACAGGAATGTTCATGAATCGCCAGTAGCTGTATGTTAAAATTGCTCTTTGAAGGAAAACAAACAGCATCCAGTTCCCATCAGCTGAGAATTGCGTCAAGATTCTGTAACTCCTCTCACCCAAACAGCTGTACTTGGACAAAAATTGACTAGAAGATGAGACAGGAAGCTCTCAATTTCCATACCAGCATGGTCTGTAGGGTCCGAATAATTTGGAAAATTATCAGTTAAACAAGAGAGACCACCCTCCGGTTTGTTGAGTAGCCCAAATTCCTAAAACCTTAAGTTGGGCTGTAAAACCGCAGGCCCAGCTTGAGCAAACATCACCTTCCCTGGGTTCGATGACATTCTTGTGAAACAGGGTCACAATGTTTAGTTACTCCCCCTTCCCCAAAGAATCCACCAAGCCAGTTCATAGTTAACCTTTAACTGACCATTCTTAGTCTCCTTTTTTAGGACATATTCTAAAACCCACCAATTATTTTAGAGGTTACCCTAAAATTAACCAATGTGATCTGCTTCTGTAACCCCGCTTGCAAAACCCCTCCTCCCTTTGTCTTCTAGCTTAAAACCACCATCCATGGTCAGTTCCGCACGCTCTCTGTTCCTGCATGTTCAGACCGCCCTGTGTGCACACAGCTAATAAAATTCCCTTTGTTCTTTGCATGAGAGACCGACTCTTGGGGTCTTCCTTCGCGGCGACTCGACCCTTACAGTCAACTTAACAAAACCCTGTCTTGACATAAAAAAAGCACTAAGAAAGTAGCTTAGTGTGCAGGCCATGGATTCAATCCCACTAATACTTTCATATCTTAGAGAGAAGCATAAGAAAAGGAGAAGGCCATCAAATGAACAGACAAGACGACCATGGGCACAGCAGACGAATGCAGTCCTGGATCCTAAATTTGTTACTCATTAAAACTATGATGTATATTTTCTTCCAAGATGTCAGCAACTTGAGAGAAATGTTTTTTGCTAATAAAGCAACAACTCTTCATTGGTCCTGTAGATAGTCAATACAGAATTAAAGGGAAAACAACACTTGACTTTCATTCTTTATGTCAGTATTACCACTTTAAAACTTTAAGTCAATCACCTTTTCAGCTCTGAAGCCAGGCATGTTATCATTCAGAGAGCATCCACCCTAAAGTTGGCAAAATTTGTTTCAATGCCCTGACTGTGCATAACATATCTCGCCACCTTGAAGACTGAAGACACCATGATAAGTGATTTATGGGAACACTTGACTACGCCCAGATGCTTCCAGTCATTGCCCTGAACCTTGGTTATCTTGGATTCCAGCAGTGACTCACAGGCTGAGAATGTCCTAAGAAGAGCCAGTGTTCTCTTGAAGACTGACTGCTCCCTCAAACAATAAGGATACTTCTGTAATGAGTCAACTCACGTTTTAGATTATAAATGTAAATCTTGTACTTTCTGTTGTAAATGTATACTCACCACTGTTCTAAGTTGTTTAGTAACTAATGGCTGTTTCTTGCTCTTTGCTAAGATAAAATTCCTGTAACTCTCACAATTCCTGTTACCAAAGTTAGCTTACAGAGATGACTTCAAAAGGAAATTAAATAGGCTTTAACTTCTTGTAACCTCCGGGCTATGCAAAGCTGCCTGCAGGTACTCAGGTGCAAATTAACCAGAAACTAAAACAAAAGCCCCAAAAATGTAGTTTGAGTTGTGGTCCCAATCACTCTAAAAGCATTATTTTGTGTCAGACAATGAATTTGTTTACCAAACTGAATGTGGTCATTCAGTGGATTTGCTTATCAAACTCAATGTGGTTCCAGGGTTTAAAACCCCTTCCTGCTTCCTGGGCTGCCGCCTTTTGGTCCTCTCCTGGGTGAGAGCAGACTGGGGGGCCCTGAGCTCAGTAATAAATGGCTTTCCAAATTCCTACCTGGCTGATCTGGTTCCTATTCTGAGTGACCCATACTTCCTGCAACCATCCTGCCAAAGCAGTACTGAGACTATGAGAAACTTGATACTCACCCACTTCAGCAAATGCATAAAATTGGGCTTGATTCTTTTGTGAATGGGCCAATCTGAACCTTTTTATCAGAACTGGAGCCTCTCACTCAACTATTCAAGCTGAAGAGCCTCTACTGTTTTCTCTGATTCCGATTTGTAAGGATCCAGCTTGATCTTCATCTCCATTGTGCCCGCTTTAGCTTTCAGTTGCAAAAGGTAGATGCCCTTAACATTCTTTCCTAAGTTTAAATTGAAGCATTTGTTGGTACAGATGCCTTCAGCCTTAACATCCATTATCAATGAACCAAGAACCAATGTTATATGCAGAACTTATAATGAATTTAACCTCATGTTTTAATATAGTAAAACAGACAGAGAAGTGAAGGCTAATCTTTCTTATGCTTTGAGTTACATACAGTGCCTATCTGCAATAAGTAGAAGATCACGTATTTTTAGTAAAACTCCCACAAGTCCCTGACTACTAGAGAAGAAATCACAAGTCATGCTTTTAATGAATAATGGGGTTTCTGTCCCAGAGGTTGTTTACACTCATCGCCTATCATGATCTTAGATTATTAATTAAGGAATGTAACTTTTCAGTGACATATAACCTAAAGTGAAATTCTTTCAAAATAACAAAATAGTTAACAGCTAGAGTTATCACATCTCTTGATTGCAAAATATTGGGTAAACCTACCATTAATAAATAATTATGTTATTGCATTATCACAGATACAGTAACAATGAAAATGAGTAGAGAACTTAGAAGTAAATTCACCAGGAACAGTCAATTGGCATTTTACAAAAAGATCAAGAACACAGTGGAGGCTAAGAATGTTACTGCTAACAAATAGTTTTAGAAAAAGTGGATATCCACAAGCTAATAAATATTGTGGGACCCCTGATATCCTGTGAACTAAATGAAAACCAGAGATTAAAATTTGTGTAAAAAAGGCAAAATGTTATTGATGCTGGTCATGACAAAAGGGCACAGCCAAGATAGGAATTATAGAAAAGTGAGCGACATTAAACTATGCAGTTTCTGCTCAGCAGAGTAAATGATGTGCTGAATAAAAAGGCAATATCTAGAATAGGAGAGAACATCTGACAGAGAACAGAGAATGTTTAGTACAGTGAAAGGCTCTGCAGGATACAAAGGTGTAAAGGTGGGTGCAAGTCAGCATGCGTTTGCCCCCACGGAATCCATAGAAGGCAGAGAACCAAAAGTGAATCAAATTATGAACTACAGGCTCTGGGCGATGCTGTGGTGTCAGTGTAGCTCGTCCAGTGCAACCCAGAGGTCAGTGCAGGATTTGAGCCAGTAGGGGAGGCTAGCCCTGTGTGGGATCAGGGGAAGGGGAAAAAATCAGTGCTTTCTGCTTAGGAGTGATGAGAATTTCACTGCTCTAAAAACATAAAAAGTTAAAAACAGTCTATAACCATTCACTTATATCTCTGGACAGTCACAGGCAACACAAATGAAGAAAATGCTCTCGTAGAATAACACCTCAAAAATCTTACTCTTATATGGAGCACAACTGTCTTAGATATCTTCTACAATATGCCAATAAATATTCTTTAGTTTCTTTTGTTTGCCTTCAGCAACAATATATTTCTCTCCTTTCAAATCATCACCACATTTACAATATCATTTTGTTAGAACTCACAATAGGTGACAGGTCCTACTTCAGTACACTAATCTATGCTTTTATTTTGGTTGTGCTCTGACTGCTTTTTTTATTTAACATAGAATCAATTGTCATATAAAAAGACTTTTATTTCAGTGACCTTATGCCTGCACAAACCTTCATGATGAGGGACTTAATAGTGCAGTCAAATTATGAAGCTACTAAATTCATTCATTACAAATATAGATAAAATATTTACTTTGTGTAGTGGGATAGGGAGTCACACTAGTAAGATATCAGCTGTACCTTTAAAGAAGTCCAATGAACCAAGAAGAAACAGAGGGAAAATTACTCAGGTCATCAATTAGTTTTCTGGGACTTTCACTATAAGGGATCAGTGCATGTCCACTTTATGATGTGAAATAGGATCATTTAGTTTGTGATGCATAGATGCGAAATGCATTCTTGTCAGAGGGTGTGTTTGGAATTTTTGAGTGTTTCCCCAACACTCTCATCAATATGCTTTCAAAAATCCTGTGTCCTACTTTCTTGATGTGCAGGCCAGGACAACAATTTTGGAAAACATACCACCTCCTGAGCTTAGCTCAACAGGACCTTTGCCTTTTTATTCATTCAAATATCAAAAGAGCTTCTGGAAGTGCAGTCCCCTGAGGAAAACTGAGTGCTGACTGGGTAGCTGTTGATCTAAGATTTTTCTCAAAGCTTAAGTGAAATTGTTTTCAGCACAGTTAAGGGTTGGGGGGGGACAGTATCATATTTCTTAGAGTTGAACTACACTGAAGTCAGGTGAGAATTCTGTACTTACTGCATTTGCTGGAATTAGCCTCTTCTGCGATTGGCTACTTGATAGAAAGACTGAATAAAACCCTATTTTCATCTACAATGCTCCATACCTTCCAACTTATAAAAATATTTTATACTTTCATATAATAACCCTAGCCAGATTTCACTGATTGAACCCTGGAGATTTCAGGTCTTATATGTGCTTTGGGCAAGCAAATCAAGCTCTGCACTGGTGGCTGTACCTATTGTGGTAGACACAAATCTACTCTCAGGCAGCTTAAGTCCTTGGCTGTCACCAAACTGGGACAGCAATTCCACTACATTTGCAGTTTGTAAAGCAACACTCTAGTGGCATTTTTTGATTAATAACAATTGTAAACAGCAATTAAATTTTTTTCTGAAATCTTATTATTCCTACAGCTGAGAATGTGCAAGTATAGAATCACAAAGGAATCACAAGTGTAGAGATTCCAATGTGGCCTCCCTTGCAGTGTCACACATTTAATCACAGATTGAGGCAAACATCACTAGGCCAATAATCCATTATGAGAATGGATAGCATTTACATCTTGCTGTGACTGAGTATCAGGTAAGCTCCTGAGAGCTTATAACAGGGGCAGGAAAATTTCAGGAACAAATGGGAGTGATATGTGAACATCTGAAAGGAAAGGGACTCTGTTCTATAGAGAAAGATGAATAAAGAATCTACTATAAATAAAGGTCTGGCTTTCTGCAATAGGCAAGGAGTGCTGGGCATGGTAATATTTAAAATAACAGGGTCTTCTAAGTGAAATGTATTCTTAAATATTTATAGAAATTAAATGCAAAAGAGTAAACTTAGTCTCTTCTTCTTTGATTAAGACTTTGAAGGGCCAGCGAAATAGCTCAGCAGACTAAAGCGCCTGCAAGTGAGCACAGGGGCCTTAATCTCCAGGCGTACTGTGCTGGCCCCACCCCTGGGACAAGATGAGACAGTAATTGAGACTAGGTGTAGTGGCATACAACTGTAATCCCAGCTCTTGTGAGGCTATAAACAGGCAGATCACTAGGAATCCAATCTAGTAGTGGGACCCTGAACACCCTGTAGACCCTTCCCTAAAAAATACCAAAAGAAAAAAAGGCTTTGAACCAAACTCACGTGAGAAGGAGCACACTGTAGTTGGGAGCTCACCTTTGTGTCTTTTCATGAAATGCCTCTGTGAAACAAAAACTACTGTGTAATGCTATGAGTTGATGACCACATAAAGGAGACAGATGAGAAACACCTGTCTCCTTGTTATTTCTTGACCACATTCCCTTACTTTAACTCCTCTACCTCAGCCCCCATGGACTGGTACAACTTTCCTTGGTGTCCTTCCTGCTTATTTAACAGCCATTTCCCTCAAGTCTGTTCCACCCTCAGCACAGCTCAGCTGTCAGCCCTGTGCCCTGCCCCCCATTCTTACCATTTGAGATATTGCTACCACTTCTCTGAATAAGAAGTGGGGCACTCTAACATGGTTAAAATGAAGAGGGGGCCTGAACTCATTATTACTGTCCACAACACCTCAACACCCCAAATAGCTGTGATGAACACAGCTATCCTTAACAAGGATTTCTTTTTTTTTTTTTAATTTTTTATTTATGTGTGTGTGTGTGTGTGTGTGTGTGTGTGTGTGTGTGTGTGTGGCCAGCTCAGCCCACCAGGGGGCGGGGCTGGCTGGCATGTGGTGCTGAGGGATTGAACCCTATGCTTTGCTAAGCTTGTTCTAAGTAGGTGCTTTAGACCACTGAGCCATCTCACCAGCCCAACAAGGATTTCTTGAGAAATACTCGTCCATATTTTTTGAGAAATACAACAGTTAAACTGTTGCATTGCTATTTTACCTTTTTTCTTATTAAAATGAATAAAAATAAATAAATATGACAGTTGTTCATCAAGCATCACACTTCACCCGGCCCTTCTCTGAATGGCTCACAATAGCTTCAAGAGTCCTGGAGCTCAGCACCACTTTGACAAATCACAGATTTGCAATTATACTAATTATAAGGCTCAAAGGTAAAGAAATCACAGCCCCACAGTTGAGCCAAGCAAGGCCTGCAGTTGTCTTACAAGCAGCACTCCATTCACACATTTTAGGGTTGCTGGAGGGATCTCTTCAGGGTGCTGACATTCCCTGTGCTGCATACAGCACATGGTCTGTTAAAATACTCTATTGGTTTGGGAACCTCTTGTGATTCATTTCCCAGGGAGTGTAGGTTCTGAAGATCCTGAAATCCTGAGTAGTATGGACATCTGAAATGGCAGAGCAAAAAAACACTGGGACTGTTAGCCCCAGAAAGCTCCAAAAATGAGCAACTGAAGATTAACCACAAGAATCAGCAACAAGCGCACTCATTCATAGGTGGCCTGCCTGAAGCAGCAGTGACCAGTATCCAGCTGCATCTACTGTTGGCATGCAGTATTATCCAGTGTCATCTGATGCCATCAGCACCACTAGCGAAGCTGCACTTGGCCAATTCAAGATTTCCATCTCAATTGAGGAAAATGAATGCTTAAATAACTATAGATAAGCAATCTAAGAAAATTGCATTTAGTTTCTTGTTCCAGGATTAAAACTTTAAACACAAACATGTCAGATAGACTTGTAAGCCTCACATTAAATAAGGTAGGTCACAGAGCACAGCACCTCTGAGTTGGGAGCTTCTCTTTGTAATTATGCCTGAAAGAGCTGTGCAAACCAGGAATGCCAGTGTACATGCTATTATTTTTACAGTCATAAGCGTATTCTTACATCACTGAGCTTTGATTTTAAATGCTGATTATACAAAAAGCCTTAGTCTATGTTTTAAATATACCACCAACTGCCTACATGTAAGTTTATTTATCCTTCTGACATACATTCCTGGGAATCAGGCTGTATCAGTAATACCTCTTAGTCTTGGTATCTCAGAAGAAGCAAGAATCAAAGACTGAAGGTCATTTTCATTTAATTCCAATCAAAGCAACCCATAATTCTTTTGGGTTGAATTATGGTTAAAATTGGTACCTGATATAGAAACAAAGAGTCTGATACTATTAATTACCCCTTTCAGATGTAAGTTCTACTACAAATTAGAGAAAAAAAGATGTACTTTTTGTGATGCAATAATAATTGTATTGCAAAAATGAATTTGCGTTCCTGTCACATAGGCAGCTATGCACGTGCAGAGGATGCAACAGGTGACTCGGAAGAGATTTAGCTACATCTTGGGCATAAGAGAGCCTCAGGAAAACAGCAACCGAGAGCTTTGCTGCTACTCTTTTGTAACTCAAGGATGTGATGACAAGAGGCAGAAGAAAAGCATTTTGCAGCCTATTACATCAGAGTTTCTGTCAAGGGACAAGGCTGGATAGCATTTGCTATGTGACTCAGGTCACCTAAGACAATCTTATCAGGGCAGAGGGTATGCAAAGGCCAAAGCAAGCATCATGGACTATAACTTGCTCTTACTTCTGCTGATTGATGCCCTGTAGCTTCTGCTCTACACTCAAGCCACGCACTCCAGGAGCACAGGAGTTGTTCTCCAAGGTCCCTTCTTCATCACACTCAAGCTCCATCTCTCCCTTGCCAGTGTCTCCCCACAAATCCCTACCAAATAACAGATATGATGTGAACTTAAAAGTAGTCAAGATTTAACACTGGAAAGAGAATTATAAAATCAATACATAGTAGTACAAGAGAGATGATGCCATTCTCAATGAGCCTTCAGGCCCTGGTCATTATGCTCTGGCAGAAAACTTGTCTCTACTTTGTTCATGTCCTGAGACTACATGAGAAGAATATGGGTGGTGGTGAAATTCATCTGGAGGAGGAAATTTCAAGGATGTGCAGCAGGCAGGTTGTGGAATGGATATTACTGGGGACTTTTAGCCAGCTCCTCATTGATAAGCAAGAGACAGTGGCACAATTGAGTGTTTTTCAAAGTTTTCATTTCTGGCAGAAAGACAGTGTCCACAAAGATGTATTGGGGGATGGGGAGTTTGATTACTGAAAAAGTAAATGTCAAGTACTTTAGATTATAAAACAGTACATAAAATATTTTCAGAAACAGCAAATGATTCTAGGAATTCTTCCAACAAAACACTTGAAGAAATTGTATAAGTCTGTTTTTCCCAAACTCTGGAATTACAGGTGTGCACCACCATGCCCAGTTTCATTCACCATCTCAGTGTATTCTGGGGGTGGGACCTGCACCACAAGCCAGGGATCAAAGCCTGGCCCCTGAGCTTTGTCAAAGCAGGTGCTTTAGTCCACTGAGCTATCTGGCCGGCCTTGATAAGTCTTCTTAAACCTTCCCACTGACACAGCTAAAAAATGCTTTTCATGATTGTTGATCCTTTGCCCTGAACTAAGTATTATCAATTTCATACTCCTCTAAACCCATAAAAAAATAATGCTGTCTCATTATTTGTGCACTCAGTCAAACACAGAAGTCAGTCAATGTAAAAGAGTGACATAAAAGCCCAAAGATACAGCCAGAGACAGAGAAGCAAGAACAAGCCATTTACGCTGAGGAGATCAGATAAGACCCTGCCTTCCCTTCTGACAGCCTCTCCAGCTCTGAAGAATCTCTGCTCAGGGGTTCGCAGCTTCTAATTCTGATCCAGGAACAGCAAGGGACTTCTGAGGGCTAGTTATTTTTCTTAAAAACTATCAGCACTGTGCAAGGTTGGAGCTGAGCCTTACATGGGATAGGGGTCAAATAAAATCCAGATTTAATCATAGCATCAGGTCCCCTGAACCATCACTGGGCTTGTGTTGAGCACACTTGCAGACAGGGGAATGAACTGAGCCTCTTTCTGTCCACTGGCTTTGTGTGGACTGGGAGCACAAGCTCCTGTGGTCCTGATGGGCTCGCTCAAAACTGCTCCTGAAGCACTATGGAGGTAACAAGGTGACCACAGGGTTGCAGGTTTGCAGAAGGAAAGCACAAAAATGAGATGCAGTTGAGCATCCATTGTCTTCAAAGGCAAAGCAAGAAAAATACTCATAATGAAAGAGGGAGATCACAAAAGCAGCCTGCTTCATGATCAGGCATCAAACTGCATTGCCCCCTGGTTTTCATTTAGTATTGGTGCAAATGCAGTGCTTTCTCAGGGCCAACTCCTTAGTCTGCACCAGTAGATCCCAGACACTGTACTTCACTGAAGGGTTTCCTCTAGAAGAGCCTCACAGTGCAGCCCTCAGAGAAGTGCCTGTTTCCAACAGTCTCCCGACCTCAGCCTTATCTTCCTGCCTTCAGGGAGCTCTTGCCCTGACTTCCTTGGGAGACCCTCATCTCCCTTCAGAGCTTCTTGTCTGTGGCCACCTCTCCCTGCCAACTCCTCACTCCTGCTTCCTCCACTCTCTTTCTTCCTCCCTTCATATTCTTCCTTCCTCTCTTCTAACAAAGGAAAACAAGCAGAACACTTTGCTGAAACATCTTAGGAAAACTCTTTCTAGTCCTCTCTGTCTCTTTTCTGATTTCATAAACCTCATTTTGTAGAAATTTTTATCAAAATCCAGTATCTGTGATTGCTTGTTCACACATCACTAAATTGACTCTCACTGTGAAACTCAGGAAGCCCAAGGTCAGGCGTCACCCGTGCCTGCACCCATCTAAATCTTGGCAATGTCTCTTCTTATGTGCCCGCGTGGTCAGCTGTTTTCATACAATTTGCAGAAGCAGCATGTTCCTTTTCCTTCTGGGAAGGCAGGGTGAGAAACGCTGTGTGTCCTATTTCAGCGAAATGAGCACATCCCCTAGGGGTAGAAGGAGGATCACATTTTAAAATCTCTGAAAATTGAAGACTCAATACTATTATGGGCTACTGGACTCTTTTAGAATATTTTGCTGAGTTAACACACCTATAATATTCAAATAACGGAACTTAACAAAAAAGGGGATACAGATGAATGTCCATTTTGTATCTGTGTATTCAAAATGGTTAGGATAGATATATAGTTACATTCTCTTGATGAATAGAATGATTTGTTCTAATGGTGTTTGTAAATAGGATTTCAAGTCCATATCTTGTACAGCAATTAACCACTAAGAAGAATGTATGCAGTGTGTTAATTATTGGAACTGTTCTACCAATTTGATTTGAAACTGTCTCATTACTATTTGTTTATCAATAAAATTATGAGAGGAAAAAAAACTAAACCAAAAACAATATCTCTGAAAATTGTGCAAAGGCATACATCAAGCCATGAACCATCTATTCAGGGAGGGCTTTATTTTTTATAAAAATTAGTGAACTCATAAATATTTAATGTATTACATATACCCAGGAGGAAAAATAGATTCTTAAAATCCTATTGTGTGTTCCATTTCTTATCCCTGTGAATAATTCTGAATTATTGTCTGAATTCAAAATGAAATATGACTACAATAAATGAAATTGTTGAAGATTTAGTTTGTGGAAGCAGTTGAATGCTAACTTTAAATTATCTGTCACATTTTTTAAAATTTATATATTTGGTACAAGATCTTAGTATGCAGGTTGGACTCATAGTGGTCCTCCTGTTTCAGCCTCCCCAATGGGATTACCGGCCTGTGCCACTGCACTGGGTCTCAGTGGCCAGCATGGCACACCCAGGGCAGGGCCAGCATGGCATTTGGTGCTAGGGATAGAATCCAGGCCCCTGCGCTTACCAGGTAATTGCTTCACATTTTGAACTGTCTCCCTGGCCATACTACAACTTTTATTATCCTAACTACTTGGATAATATTTTCACAACCTTTTCAGATGATTTGAGTTTTGCCTCATGCATCTTATTGATGCACACAGTACTTGGTTGTTCATGCTGGGGAATTTCATCAATCCAGTTTCTCAGCATTAGCATTGCAAGTTTCCACCTCTTTCCAACCCGGCCCTTGCAGACCAGAGCACAGGCTGGACATGGCCTCCGAGACCCACATGCCAAACCCCAACTGTCTCATTGAGTACTCTAATGGGCAGCTGAAGGTGAATCAGGAAGCTCTGGAGATCCTGTCTGCCATCTCCCAGCCCGTCGTGGTCGTGGCTATTGTGGGCCTGTACCGCACAGGCAAATCCTACCTGATGAACAAGCTGGCTGGAAAGAAAAAGGGTGAGTGCTGCCAGCAGGGCTCTGTAGAGCCCTGACCATACCCTCTCCCTGCATCCTGCATGGGGAGGGGGGAAGAGTCAAAGGAAAATTGTGAGCTAATCTGCCACTTTTTATCTTCACTCTGTTCTAGAAGATGAGAACATCTCATCAGCTCTTCCTATTATGACAAGTTTTCATCACTAAATAAATTCTATATTTGTGCAGGGTGGTTTGCTTTTATTCTAAGTTTCTTGAATGCTTTGCAGTACTGGGGATAGAACCCTGCCAGGACTAAGCTACATCCTGCATCATCAGGCTTGTTGTTGTTATAGTTGTTCAATAGTGAAGATTAAACCTAGAATCTCAAGCATGCTTGCAAAGAGCTGTACCACTAAGCTACATATCCAATACTTTTTAAAATTTTATTTTGAGACAGACTCTTACTAGTTGACCAGGATGGCCTTAAAGTGGTAACTCTCCTGCCTCAGCCTCCTCTGCAACTGGTATTAAAGGTTCATACCAGTATGTTGACATGATGAATGTTTTTCTTATCATGAAACTGCTCAGTATTTTCCTTGCATCAGATAACATAATCTTCACTGTTCGCCTCATACTAAGTAAGCTCAATACTGGCTGTGGTTTTCGTTCTCTCACCTCATATTTATTATATATTTATCTCCGTTTCAGGAACATTTGCCACTTATTACTCATCTCATCTTCTTTATGCTTTTCAGGATTCTTTGTGGGCTCCACAGTGCAGTCTCACACCAAAGGAATCTGGATGTGGTGTGTGCCTCATCCCAAGAAGCCAAACCAGACTCTAGTTCTGCTGGACACCGAGGGCCTGGGAGATGTCGAGAAAGTAAGAATGATGGAGAATTCCATTTTGGATTAGTTCCTCATCTGTGAATATTTGATAAAATCAGCAGTTTGTACTTGTATAGGAGACTGTTCTTAAACATAATATATGTTTTCATTTTTTTATTACATTGCAGACACTCAATTTAGCAACCAGAAATTAGAAAAATATTCATAAGACAGAACCCTAGCAGGAAATCAACATAGTTAATACAATCTTCTTTGTATCACCAACAATTTACAAACAAAGCAAGTGATCCTATATGGAAAAAGAAAGCACAAATATACTAAGTGTCCAGGAGTCTTATCCTACTGCAAATGTTAAGGAGTTGGGTATTGAAGCCTCATGACTTTGACTTTATATTAGAACTCTAATTTAAATTGGTGCACTTAGCAAATATTTTTTTTAACCTTCAGCTTTCTGGTTGTCAAATACATGAAATAGATTTATATATTTTTCCTAGTATGTTTTGGATATTTAATAAAATATAAAATAAGTAAACTTTCTGATATATAATAATGGCTGTGAAAGCTACAAGTATTGTTAATATTTATTTATTTACTTATTTATTTATTTACTTTAGCAGTCCCAGGAATTGAAAAATTAAGTACTATAACACAAACTTTTTTATTTTATTTTTATTTTTTATTGGGAAATAAATATGAATGAGACAGTTTCACAGCTGTTTAATAGGACAGTTTTGATAGTCAATACACTGTACATTGTTATCTTCTTAGTGGTTATCCATAGTACAAGAAGGAGACAGGACAAACTGTCCAAACACTGTTAATACACCTCTTTCTTCTCATTGAATTAAGTGAAAGTAGCTATAAATGTATCCTAACTATTTTGTATATATAAATACAAAATGATCTTTCCTTTGTATCCTTTTTTTTGGTCCTGTCAGAGGTGAATATTCTATTGGCATCTAAACACTTTGAATTCAAGACTTTTCATGTCCCTATTTATTCTTTTTTTTTTTTTTCAGTTTGTAGAAGTAGCAAGCATTGAAAAGACCTAGACACTCCAAAGAGATGGTTGAGTTACAAGTTATGCTTCAAAGCAAGAATGCTGGGGCAGTGATTGGAAAAGGAGGAAAGAAAATTAAGTCTTTATGTTCAGTTGTAATGTGAATGTTTTAGTCCCAGACAGCAGTGGTCTTGAGTGTATATTATCAGTGCTGGTATTGAGATAATTGGAGAAATTCTGAAAAAAATCATTCCTACCTTGGATGAGGACGTGCAATTGCCATCACTCACTGCAAACACCCAGCTCCTACTTGGATCCAATGCTATGGAATGATTAAATTACCAGCACATTAAGGAAGTGACTTTGACTGTGAATGGAGACTTAATTCATCAAATTCTGGCAGGAGAAATTATTGTGGTCAAAGATAGTAAAATTAAATAAGATTGAGCGAATACTCAGGCAACCATCAACTTTTTCTATAAATGCTGTTATCATTCCACTGACAGAGTTGTTCTTATTGGAGAAAAGACTGACAGGGTTGTACAGTACATGAAGATCACCCTTGACCTTATAGCTGAGTCTCTAATCAAAGGATGTGTGTAACTTTATGAGCCAAATTTTTATGATGAAACTTACAATTATGGTAGTTTTATCATGATTTTTTTTTGTTTTGTTTTGTTTTGCTTTTTTTTTTTTTTTTCTTTTCAGAACCGGGGATTGAACTCAGGCCCTTGCACTTGCCGAGGAAGCGCTTATTCCACTGAGCCATCTCCCCGGCCCCTATCATGATGTCTGATGACTGCAGTGGACACTCTGTAGGATTTCCCATTCAGAGAAAAGCTAGATTTGACATAATGCCTCCTGGTCAGAGGTGTTCCATACCTCCCTCCAGAAAAGATTAGGATAACGTTGTCCCTCACTGGGTCCACATGACTCTTTCCTACTGGTCGGGGTGGCCAGGGTGGTAGTAGACTCAAAAATCTTCCTCCTCTACCACCAGCACCTAGAGGTAGAGATTTAATGGCCTCTAATAGAAGAGGAAGACCTGGAGCCCACTATGATGGTGTGGTTTGTTTCAGTGCTGATGAAACTTGGGACCCCGCAACAGATGCATGGAGCCATCAGAATGGCAGATGATGTATGAACCACAGGGTGGCTCTGGATATGATTATCCTATGCAGGGGCTCATGGCTTATATAGTGATCTTGGTAAGCCTATTGTCACTACACAAGTAACTACTCCCAAAGATTTGGCTGGATCTATTGTTGGCAAAGGAGGTTAGCAGATTATACAAATCCATCATGAAATGGGAACTTCTATCAAAATTGATGAGCCCTTAGAAGGATCTGAAGATCAAATCACTACCATTATAAGAACAAAATACCAGATACAATATCAGCTGCAGAGCAGTGTGCAGCCCTCTACAGATGTTGATGGATTCTAATGCAAGATATTTTTCTTTCTTCTACTGTCATGTAGTATTCTGGAAAGTTTTTCTAAGGCTAGTGAAGAACTGAAAGAGGCTTGCATCTTTTTTTATGTTTCTGTTTAAAAAGCCAACACCTCTCCTTCATAAGTGCTCTGCATATAAAATGTAGTGAAATATTTTCTGCTCACCAGATGTAATATTTCATTTCTTTACAAACAGGGAGGGGGATGTGCAAAAAAATAATGAAGAGGTTTAAAAAGCAACAGAGTGCACTTTATTGTTTTTCATGTTGTTAGTTTAAAAAAAAAGTACCCATGTATCTATTGTGAAAATTTTGCTTTGTGTGCTCACTGTAAATATTTTGGAGGGCAGACAGGGAGGAAAGTAATGAGTCCACATGCACATGCATCTGTTCAAAGCAGTGTGTAGAGTGCAGTGTTCTCTTCAAAGAACTATTTTATATTTCTTAAAATAAATTTTGTGAGTCTAAGCAAAAGACCTAAGATCCTTGAGTGTTTCTTCAGTTACTCATAAGAGGACTTAGAGAAAAATAGTATAAATCAAACATTAACCAAAAAATAAAAAGCTCAAGTGTAAAAAAATTTTGTTTCAATTTAGGTTTCCATATAAGTACTCTCAAAACTCTGATTAATGATGATCCTTTTGCCCCTGCTGATCTGCAGATTGACACAAGAATAAAGCATTCTTGAGGCCCAAATACGTTCTGTCTTCCAGGGTGACAATCAGAAGGACTCCGGGATCTTAACAATGGTGATTCTGCTGAGCAGCTCCTTCGTGTATAACAGCATAGGAACCATCAACCAGCAGGCCATGGACCAACTGCAGTATCCTTTGTGTGGTCCAGGAGGAGAGACCCATGGGAGTAAACCAGCCCCACGGCTCTAGAGCCTGGTGCAGCCAACACAGTAAGAGATGTTATTAGGAGCACATTGAGCCCATTTATTTGTATATTGTTTATAGATGCTGGCATCAGACAGTCAATGAGTAGAATGCAGAGGAAAAGGGCTATCCTAAAAAGCTAAAACTATGTACTATATTGTCCTTAAAAAATGTTTACAAGTTCATACAGTTATAAATCCATTTTTATCATCTTGCAGGTACTGATGAGAAAGTTAAATATTATAATCTCCCCCGACTCTGCATCTGCAGGTTCTTCCCCAAAAAGAAATGTTTCATCTTTTGTAGACCCATTCAGCAAAAGAGGCTAGCCCAGCTCGAGATACTTAATGATGATGAGCTGGACTCTGAATTCATGGAACAAGTTGCAGAATTCTGTTCTTACATCTTCAGCTCTTCCAAAACTAAAACTCTATCAGGAGGCATCCAGGTCAATGGACATTGTGAGTTCCCTTCCCATTAGTTTCACTCATTTATAAGCCTCAGAAAAAGAAAAAGAAATGAATCTAATTTCTTGTTCCAGGGTTGAAAATGTACTATTCTTCCATTAAAATTTATGTGACCTCAACTTTTATAGTACAATTCATTAATCATATTTCTTGATGGTAAAAGAGCAGAAAAGCCAAAGGGGAAAATATGGCTATTGTTTTAGAATTCCTTACATAAACTAGACTAGCAGTCTTCAATATGGTAGCCTCTGGAAAAATTCTCATTATTTAAATTGAAAGGTATATTAATTTAAATGAAAAAAGCTTAAAATATCTCACAGATATACTACAAGGGACATATTCTCAGGTACCTAATGACTATTGTATTCTTTTGAATAATGTTGTTCACTTCTTTCTTTCTTTTTTTTCTTATGCATTTAGTACTGGGTCTATAGGGTCTTACTACACAGATCAGATTGGTAGTGATCCTCCTGTTTTCCACCTCTCAAGTGCTACGATTATAGGTGCATGCCAGAAGGCCCAGTTTCAATCACAGTCTCAGCATACCCAGGGATGGGACTGGCACAGCACGCTGGGGATTGAACACTGGTCCCTGCACTTGCCTAAGTAGTAGCTTTAGTCAGCTGAGCTGTCTGACTGGCACAATGCTGTTGATTTCAATAAGCCAAATGGCAATGGCTTTTGATTAGGATAGCATTTCCTGTTCTATAAACAGTGACCAAATGCTGACTATTAACAGAGATGAGGATGCAGATATAAATGAAAGAGACAGAGTTCCAGTCCTAATGGTGCATGCAGTTAAAATGAGCGGAAAGCTTTAATAAACAGTTCTATGAAGTATGTATCCAGGAATTTCAGTCTTTAGTAGATATACATATTGCTGGAGGTCTTACTGAAGAAGAAAGTTAAATTCAATAGCTCTGAGCTGAAGCAGGGGTGCTGCATTTCTAGCTAATTACCAAATACCCTGCTAACTATACCAATGATACTTTGAGACAAATATGAGATAACTAACTTGCTCAGAATTACACACAATGAAGACTATTTCCCACTCTACCTGTAACAAAAACCATCATCTCTCTATATGCAGGTCTAGTGGACCTGGTGGATGCCTATATCACTGCCATCAACAGTGGAGAACTACCCTGCATAGAGAATGCAGCCCTGGACTTGGCTCAAAAAGAAAACACAGCTGCAGTGCAAAAGGCCTTGGCCCACTATGACCAGCAGATGGGCCTGAAGGTGCAGCTGCCCACAGACAACCTCCAGGAGCTGCTGGAGCTCCACAGGGACTGTGAAAGGGAGGCCATTGGGATCTTCATGAAACATTCCTTCAAAGATGTTGGCCAAGAGTTTCAAAAGGAACTGGAGGTAGGTGTTTTTAGTTCATGAGAGTATTGATTTGGATTAGTGGAGACAAAGTACTACAAATGAAAATGAAATGAGGGGGCCAGGGAGATGGCTCAGTAAGATAAGCGCTTGACTGGCAAATGCAAGGATCTGAGTTCAATCCCCGGTTCCACAGAAAAAAGAAAAGAAAATGAAATAAGTATTCATTTTGAGAAAGGAAATTATTCCTAGTTTTTGAAGTGGTATTAGATACCTTCAGATAAAAATAATACTAAGAAGAAAACATTTTATGATTAGGGACTCAGTTTCAACATATTTTTCCTTTATGATTAGCTAATAATATTTCTGATATTATAATTAAATGCATATAAATTACTAATCAGTACTTTTAATCAAAGTATGTGTCTGCTAGTTATTACACTGGTTTGATATTCAAAAAAACCCAAAGAAATATAACTTTAAGCTATTTAATGAAGACTTATTTTGAGGTGTATTTAGTCCATGTACAATCATTGGTCTAATCTGAAAAGTTTGAATTTTACTTCTAAAGTAAGGCATAAGGCTCACAATCTCTGCTCAGAAATTAAACTTTACTAAAATTCAAGTTTACAAAGGCACTTTAGTAAATTATTGGGGTCATAATCTTTTCCATAAATGTGCACAGAAATTCTGCTCCAAAATATCATCTCTTCTGTTTCTTATTTTTGCATTAAAGGCCCAGCTGGAAAAAAATGCGACAACTTTCTTGAAGAGAATATGAAAGCATCTTCAGATCATTGCTCAGATTTACTTCAGGAAATTTTCAGTCCCCTAGAAGAAGAAGTAAAACAAGGAATTTACTGTAAACCAGGGGGCTACCATCTACTTATACAGAAGGTAAAAGACCTGAAGAAAAAGTACCATGAGGAACCCAAGAAAGGGATACAGGTGAGTCACTCACCCGTGTTGTTGTGCCAGTGTCCACATAAGCATGACCAACCATGACTACTCAGTGATGTGCCCTACTCTGTACAACATTCACACCTTCATTCAGTGACATCCACAGGAAGCCTATTGAACTAAATCTGCTCTAGGTGCTCCTTAGAGAGAGCACACCCAACTAACAATGGAGTTGTCTTCTTCTTCACTGTTGGTTACCCTCCTAACCCACATTTTCTTTGTCCTTCCACTTCCTTCTCTGATCTGTTGTTTCTGTGAAGGCTTCATTCTTTAGCATGCTTAGCCTGTAGACACTGCAGCTTTAAACTTAGCACCTTCAGGCTAAAACGACACAAGTCTTTCCCAAAAATAAAGGACATTGATTCTTGAGGCACAGGGTGGGGTTCTTATTATTCAGCCTGGAGCATGTGCCCATTCTTGTTAATAGATAATCTTGGCCACCAGGATCCCCAGGGCTAGGAGTAATTGTGCCTAGAGGAAAGTTGGTGGGTGTAAGACAGAAATGAATGCTTACAGTCACTTTCTACTATTAACTATGTGTACTTTGACTTGGAAGGCTGGAGAGGTTCTGCAAAAATACATGCAGTCTGTAGAGGATATGTCCCATGCCATTCTACAGACCGATCAGACTCTTTCAGAAAACGAAAAGGAGATCGAAGGTACGGAGTAAGTTTAGAGGCTACTTGCCCTCAGAAGCTCTTAAAAGTTTAAATAATTTAACTAAATCTGCTATTCTTTAACTAGACCAAGAAGAGCAAAGGTGTGTCTTGTTTTTCAATGTGGTTAGCAGCTACAATAAGTAAATATATGCAGAAGGAGGAGGTGAAGCCATATAGTAACGCATGGATCTTTCACTTATTCCTTTCAGTGCAACGTGTGAAAGCTGAATGTGCAGAGGCTACCATGAAAATGCTGGAGGAAATACAAAGGAAGACTCTAGAGACACTAGAACAGAAAGAGAAGAGTTATGAGAAGTATATCAAACAGTTGACAGCAAAGATGAAGGAAGAGAGGGCCCAGCTCATAAAAGAGCAACAGGAGACTCTGGCTCTCAAACTTGAGGTACTCAGCTGTACCACATTGAATTTTCTATTTTTCCCTCTTCTCTCCATTTTCCCTGATCACAAAAATGACCAAAGAGGTGATGAAGCCCTGAAAAGAACCTTGTGTATATTGACTCCTGTGCACTTGCCTGACCTGCCTGTTGCCCTTGTCCAACCTTTGTTTTTCCTTGCAGTGTTGCCCCATCAGTGAGCATGCCTTTGTTCATGGCAGCTTTGACTTCTAGGCATCATAAAAATGTTTTATCTTCTGTATCTCTTGCATAGGAATATGAAAGGACTTTCTTATAAGAAATGTGGTTCACAAAAGCTTTCTTTAGATCACCCAGTTGATGAAGTATCTACCTTTACAACATAATTTTTTTTCAGTCCAATCTGTTATAACTTTAACAAGATTTACAAGGATCTTTGTGTGCAAAATCTCTTCAACCTTCATACTGTTCCTACTTGTTTTCTCTGCTTGGTCCCATTTTCTGTTTCCTTGGGAGTTGTATAGAAATCCTCTGGGACTGACTGGCTGGCCTATCACCTGTCACTCCTATGCAAGGCTGTGGGGGGTTAGCTCAAATATCCTAAACTGAGATCAAGACATATCATTGGAATTTGAGACTATTTCATTTCTGTTTTACATATACACATTACTGAAGACCCAGCCAGAGCTTTGAGTCTGGCCCCAACTATCTGGGTTCATTTTGACATTTGACATTTGACTTTGAAAGCATAGGAACACCAATGAAACCGGGACTATGTATTTATAACAATTTGGCTAAGTTGGCAAGACAGCTTGCCTGCTTTCATCCAATATAGAAAAGGGCTTTAACTTATAGCAGGAACATAACAAAAGCCAAAATAAAGTTTTATTCAGTTGCCACTGTGCCCATACAAAAGGTTGAATTCAGGTTCTGCTGAGCCTTCTAGGTACCAGAACTGGGAATGAGGGAGCTAGAGAAATCGCTTAGTTTTCAGATGCTAATGTAGAAACTTCATTTCAAGATCTCCTTTCAACTTTTACATTGCTTGATCTTGAAGAATCTGGGTGCCCTGTCATCTGTATGTTTCTATCCTCCCAAAAATTAGCTGAAGCATAAGAAAGAGTTCAGTGCTTGATCCTAACAAAAGTACCTTTAATGACTGAAGACCCAACACAATAGCAAGGCAATGTCAGAAAGCAGTCAATATCTCCACTTACTAGAAATATTCTTGCTTTTAAGCACTCATTAAGAAAAACCTTTTTCTTATCTGTGACTGGGGTGACTCCATATTAAAATCTTCTCCCCTTGTCACTACATAGACTCTTTTCTTCTTTGTAGATGTTTGTTAGTGTTGTTTGTTTGTTTGTTTGTTGAGACAAGGTATCACTATGTAATTCAGGCTGACCTCAAACTCATGAGCATCTTGCTGCCTTAACCTTCCCACTTCTGGGATTATGCATGTGTGCCTATTGGCCAGGGTTTTCTTCTCTAAGTGTGGAACTGAATAACAATATGTGATTGAATCCCTTGTTGTTTAGATAGAAGTTTTTGCTTTCTTTGTTGCTGTTCTGCTCATCAATCAAGTCCTATATTGGAGGTTAAATGATAGATGATTGAAATAAATATCCACTCCTTTGAAAATTCTGTGTGCAGTTGAGCATGCCTGTGATCTAAGTATTCTGAGGGGTCCTAAGTATTGAAAATTTAAGCCTGGTACAGGCAATGTAGTGACATAATGACTTACTGACATCCTATCTCAAAACAAAACAAAACAAAAAAATTAACAATAGCCAAAGATATAGTACAATGAGAAGGCCCAGCATTCAGTGGCTAGTGATTGGGAAAAAAGCTATTTAGCCAAATTTGATCAACAAAATAGTTTAGAAATTTAACTTTTACTTATCGTAAGTTTTACTTAGAGACCATAGTCATATTTATGAATATGTAACTAACACTCTCATAAAGCAGTGGATATTGACAGGCCTAGACACAATATTTACAAGGAAAATGTAAGAGGAAATAAAAATCTGTTTGTATGTTAGGTTTTGATTGAGAAACATAGCCTTTTTTAGGTCTACAATTTTTTTCCCCAGGATGTCAAATGGAGCCATTTTGTGTATGAAAAGATTTAATTCTGAAAGAAAATATATATAGGAAAATTCTTGGACTTTTTTTTGTATAAGCCAAGATTAATAACTATTTGAGTAAAACGATATCCTTTTGCATATTTTTCTTCAGTTTTGTGTTTGGTGGAGATGATTTTTTGTGTTTTTTTAATTTTTCTTTGCTAACATGATAAAAAGCAAATGGGATATCATGTATCTTAGTTATTTTCTTGTTACTGGGAAAAAATGCAAAACATCCACAAATTAAATGAGGAAAGCTTTAATTTAGTTTTCCAGATTTAGAAGTTTCAGTACACAGCCACCTGGATCCAAGGCAAGGTGACATGTCTAAGGGGCATCACAGAGGAGAAACAGCTCAAACAGAAAGCAGAAAGCATCAGCCTCAATTTCTCTTGTTTATTCCATTCAGCCTCCAAGGCTATTGTCTGCTGTTCTTCACACCCGGGTTGGGCCTTTCCATTTTCCACATTCAGAACTATCTTAAGCTAATCAGTGAACTGATCCAGTTATCACAGCCTGACCCATGATCCAATCTCCTCCCAAGTGCCACACATACGAGCACATGCAGCTTTGGGGGGACATCTGGATATGAGCCATAAGAGCATGTTAAGGATTATCTGAAAAGGTCCAAGAGGTCTTTTAAAATTTAATCCTCTGGGATTTTTAATCATGCATGATACCTAGAATCACAGATTAGTAATCTGTATTTTCCTTTGTTCTTTTCATTAGTGATTGTACCATTAGAATTTCTTAGGTATATGCAATAGAACTCCAAAAATGTTGAATACAGAGTATGAAAGTTAATGTCTATTTATCAATTAATCAGACACATAATACTTATCATATAGACTTGTCAGACTTCAGGATCTGCACTACTTGACACAGAACTGAAAGGGTCAGTGGCATCTGCCAGATAGGATTTAAAATATTTCCAAAGAATAATTTGAAAGGCACTGAACTGAAGCCCAATTTGTTACTGAAATTTGAACAGAGAATGGGGCAAAACTTTACTTTAAATATATCTCACAACAAAGGTTAGCCAGGGTTTTTAAAAACACACTAAAGCAGATAATAAATTAGATTTCATAATAAGAGACCAATTTTCTCTGCAAATGATTGAAAGAAAAGATTTTCAGATTACACAACTAAGAAAGGACTTATATACAAAAATATAGACTCTGAGGAGTCCACATTAAGAAAATCCTTATTGAGAAGTTGGTTAAAAGACTGATTAGACATTTCACCAAAAGAAATATGTGGGTATTAGATAAGTGCACAGAAATATAAACTTCACCAGCCACTAGTAAAATGCAAAATAAAATACAAGAAACAACCACCTGCCTATGAGATTAGGGGTGGAGTCATTAAAATTATTTCCCTAACAGCTAGAGGATCTTCACCCTCAACCCGGATTCTTTGTTCCAATGTCAACTGTGTAGAGAAATCTCCAAGGACCCCTTTGACAAAGTTGTTATTGTTTTCCAACCAACATCAGCAATCCGTGGTCCTTTACCTGCCTCCTGCCACCTTGACATATGACTTTTTATATCCCTGTTTACCTAATTTATACTTGAGCAATTCTCCACTTGCTGGACAGTGAACACAGTGAGCACCCAGTACACCTTTGTTTCATATTCTGTCCTTCTACAGTGAACATTTGCCCATGCATTAGCCTAAATGTCGTATCATTGTTTGGTAACCTTTACCCTATTTATCTCATTTCTTTTCCTACCCTGGCTATCATGGAATAAAAGTTCACTCAAACAACTTTTATTCTCTATTTATCCTCCTCTTTTATATCTTAAACACTTCCTGAAAAGTCTTTCATGTTTTCTGTTTTTTACAACACCCCTGAGTCTAGGTACTGTGGAATTCCTTTCTTGTCTTCTCATGGACTTATCCACACATGCCTCCTCTAAATAATGCCTTTGTCAACTATAAGCAGAAAATGTGCACATCCAGAGAACTCCCAGCTTCCTATCTGAGTATAACTACATTTTGGTGGTCTCTTTTAATCTATCATTAGTTGCCAAGCACAGCACATCGTGAAGTATTCTTTGGCTAATTATTCTGAGTTTCTATTTTTCTAACGTAGGCACTTAGAGCTTTGACCTTTCTTCGATCTATTTTCATTGTATCTCACAGATCCTGTTATTCATGTTGTCCTTTGAGTAGGACTTTTTAAATTTCTTCCCTGATTTCTCATGTAGCCCAGTGATTACTCAAGTGTATTATTCAGTCTTCATGTGTTTGGATAATTTCTGTGGTTTCTTTTTCTGTCTTCTAGTTTCATTCCATTGTTATCTGATAAGATACAGATGATTATTACAATATTGTACAAATACAGTATCTGTGTTGAGACACACTTTCAGGCATAAAATATGGTTTAAATTGGAAAAAGTTCAATGGACTGTTGAGTAGATTGTGTACTCTGCTTTCATTGGATGAGACATTCTATAGCTATCAGTAAATCCATTTGTTCTATGATGTAGCTAGATTCTGCTCATCCTTTATTAGTTTTTGTCTGGTTTACTTCTCTATTTGTGAGGGTGGGGTATTGAATTCCTCCACAATATTTGTTTTTGATATATTTCTGACTGATCCTGTCAAGGAGTATTTGCTTTACTGAATTAGATGCACCAATTTCACTGTATTTATATATACATTTTTTATATCTTCCTAGTGAATGGTTTCATTTACCAATGTGTAGTGAATTTGTCTCTTCTTACCATTTTTTATTTGTTACAATTTATTCATATCCTCTTTGTCTTTTCTTAGGAGCAAGGCAAGCTACTAAGAGAAGGATTCCAAAATGAAAGCAGACAACTTTATAAAGAGATAAACCAACTCAAAGACAACATGAAAAAGAAAGGTAGTGGATGTGTCATACACTAAAGACCTAATGAAACAAGCTTTCCTGTAGCTCTTATCAATTCAAGGGATAGATAAAACAATTTTAAATGTTAAAAAAGGTCACTTAAGTTCATTCTACTTAAGGCTTCTAACCACAAAAACCTGCAATGACATGGAGTACAATACTTGAAGTCAACTTCAAGTTCCTTAAATGAAATAAATTTTGTACCAAGACTAGATTTTACCTCTGCAAAATTTTGAAAAATATAAACTTTTAATGTGGTATTTTTATACATGTATTTAACTTATTTGTGTTATCCTAAGTCCTGCACTACTCTCCTTTACACCTTCCACATCTTTCCATGCATCTCCTCGATTTTCTTAGGGGAAAGCCAGTAAATGCCACATTATCTTTCACAAATGTGCAACTCTTTTCTGGACAGTTCTTGTCTCTGTCCTATGGCTGAGCCAAGAAGTTGCATTGGTCCACCAAAGTTTGAGTAGAAGATATGTATGCATATCAAGGCAGAAGACTTTTAGGGCTTTCCCTCTTAAGATGGGCAGGATTTTTAGTATAAACTGTTGCAGACAGTTCTTCAAAATCCTGATTCATTTATTATTTATTTATTTATTTATTTATTTATTTACTTACTTACTTATTTGTATTTTTAGGGAAAGGTCTACAGGGTGTTCAGTCTTACTACTAGATCAGATTCGTAGTGATCTGCCTGCTTACAGCCTCCAAAGAGCTGGGATTACAAACATGTGCCACCATGCCCAGTCTCAAAATCCTGATTTTTAATTGTGTTTGGTTAATGTAAAGAAGTAGGGTATGTGAACCTTCATACTTTTTTCTAGAGCAGCTACACAATTTTACATTCAGAATAATAGTGCACAAAGATTCCAGTTTCTATACATCCTTGCAAAGACCTGCATATTTAGCTTCTTTTTTAGAAATTGTTATTCAAATGAATGAAGTGATATGTTATTGCTTTAATTTGCATTTCTTTGATTATGATGAATAAAGTTAATGTTGCAGCAACTAAGTTAGATAAAAATGTTATCCATAATCATTTTTATAATTTACATTTTCTTGATGATAATGAATAAATTTAAGTATCTTTTTATGTAACTCCTTGACTCTTCGATCTTTGAAGAAATCTGTCTTCACGTCTAAGTATTTAATCAGATGGTTAGTGCTTTTCTGTATCGAGTTGCAGAAGTCCCCTATATGTTTAAATATTTGTCAGATTGTGTGCAAATGGTGCTTCTTGCTTAGTTGACTGTCTGCTCACCTCATTGACTGCTTACTTTGCTGTCCTGATATTGTTAGATTTCACAGAATCCTTTTTGTTTCTTTATGCTTTCATTTCCTCATATATGAGAAACCACAGCAAACACTAATGCCATTTATTAGTGTATTTTTTGTGGCTGATAATACTATAGCACAGATGGTATGAGTTAGCTTATAGTTACGAAGATTCCAGGATTTACATCTAGTAATGTCCTTCCTGTTGAAAGATTCCCAAGGTGCCACATGATGAGATACTGGGTGCTTCATGATGAGATACAGGGACTGTGCATATTCATGTGTCTGTCCTTTTTCTCTCCATTTTCTTGTGAGCAAAAGGAGTTAATTACTGAGCCTCCACTCTTACATTGTTCACCAAAAATTATGAAAACCCCTGGTCTCTAAACACTACAGTCAGATGATGTTTCCATCCTCTCTGTAGCTTACAACAGGAGGGAAATTTCAACATAAGTGCTCCAAGCCACTTAGACTATGTCCAATCAAAATAGCAGTCATGAAGTTATTCTGTCCTTTGTTCTAGTAATTTAAAGGCTTAGGTTTAAGGTTTAACTCTAACTTCTATTTCAATTCATTTTGTGTATAGCATACTATGAGTCTAGTTTCATTCTGTGCCAAAATATTCACCCTTTTAATAATCTTTAGTGAAGTACTTGTCCTTTCCTCATACACATCTTGTCATGTTTGTCAGAAGACCACTAACTCTGTATGTGGCATCTTGTTTCTGAGTGTTCTCATCTTAACTGTTGGCCTTTGCATCCGTTTTTCTGCCAGTAACGTATAGTTTCAAAATCAACTAGTGTGATTTCAAGTTTTGTGCTTCCTGAAGATTATTTGGCTAATCAGAGTCCTTTGATCACATAGCTTGTCTATATATAGAGACTACTGAATTAAATTATTCATACATATATATACATATATATATAATTACATGTTATACATTATCTATCATCTATTATCTCTTATTTATGATCCATATATCTAATATATATATATGCATATATTTTAGGATATGTATTCTATTATATAAAGAATACTGTACTTTAGTTCACTTTCCAAGCCTGAAACAGAACAAACATCCTGATTAAAACATTATATTGTCTCTCATGATTAAATAACAGAACCTACTTTTTAAAAATAGAAATAATGACATTTTTTTTTCTGGTACTTAAATTTAAACTCAATGCATACCCTTCTACGCAAGACCTTTACCACTTCAACACTTTTTTAAAAGATATATTTTAACATGGGATTTCACTAAGTTGGCCAGGCTAGCTACAAATTTGAAAAGATCCTGCCTAAACTTCCCAGGCAGCTGGGATTGCATATATGCGCCAGTACTTCTAACTCAATTGTAAATGAGTCCACAAATTGTTATGTGAAGATTTATTCATAAAAGAATACAAAATTGTTGAAGTTACCCTTTCAGTGCTCTACTGACAAAGTTTTACTTACCACCCAAGCTGCTATTGTGGGATTCCTTTTGTCACAAGAGGGAGATGGAACAAGGGAAATGGAGATATAGCCAAGGACTAGTAAGAGATGAGGTTTCTGCATAAGGACTCCAATTTTAAGAGCAAACCCTGGGGTGAAGAGATACATCAGCAATCTAAGTACCTGTGTGACAAGCACAGGGACCCAAGTTCAACCTCTGATACCACAGGCCAACCCTGAAATCAGTCATGGCAGCACATGCCTGTAATCCCAGTGCTGTGGATCTTGAGACAGGGAATACTACAAGTCTGACTTGCATAATGAAACCCTGTATCCAATAAAATCAAACTCTGTGTGATGTGGAGTCCAATGATCCTAAACTTTAGATCACGCCTTTCTTGATTTGTTGAACTTTTCCCTAAAGATATAGCCTATTCTCTGTTATTAGAAAATTGATGGTGGGACATCATATGTTAAATTGCTTTTCTGTGAGCCACAGGTCCAAAACTATATATATAGGAAACTTATGAGGGTTTGGAGGTCTTTCAGGATCTCAGGAGGGAAGCATTTAGTACCACTCCTTGTACAGGCATACTGTAACTACACGTGATTTTATGTTTTGTCAGTGCCCACACAAGTCCAGGTACTTCTGGCACCTAAAGAATTCAATTCTCACAATGAAATAGCTGAGATAAAGACTAAAACAACATTTAGATTCCATTTAGTTTCAACAAAATAAAATACCTAAGGATCAAATCAACCATAGAAGCAAGATATCTCTAAAACAAAAAATTACAAACCAGTGGAGAAAAATAAAGTTGAAAAACACATAAGAAGATGAGAGCACTCATGTTCATGAATCTCCAGATTTAATGTTTTTATAATGGTGATATTAATGAGTGTGATCTACAGATATAATGCAATCCTCACTGAGATATCAACAACATTCTTCATAGAAGTATAAAAGAAACTGCTCTCAAAGGCTACAGCAATTCTAAGGAAAAAAAAGACCCATGTTGGCAGAATCATGATAAGTATTTCAAAATATACTATAGTTCATTGTAACAAAACCAGCAAAAAGATGATATGATAACAGACACAGAGATTAATTGGAATAAAAGATTAGAAGACACAGAAGTAAACCCAAGATTCTCAACAAATAAGCCAAAACTGTACATTTGGAAAAGGATAAGCTCTGTAACAAAAAGAACATACAAATATTGTCATCAATACGCCTTCCCAGAATGAGTGTTGGAACTTCTGCCTGCTCGCTGTGCCAAAGACCCTTTCCCAGCCAGACCCCAGGACCAGTGTGCTGGAGGACTATCTGCCTGCTTGTGTCACCCAACACCCCTTTCCAGCCAGAACCCAGGCCCAACATGAGTGTGGGACCATCCGCCTGCTACCGTGCCCAAGACCTGTTCCCAGCAAGATCCTAGGCCCTGCCCTAGGATTCCTATGGAATCTTGCAGCAGAACTTTCAGCAGAGAGGCTAGGAGCCAGACCCACTCAACTAATCCAGGAGCTGAACATCTTGCCAAAGAGGCAGAGCGGGTTCACCTCTTTGAGCTACAGCAGGAAAAATCTGAAGACAGCTGTCAGACAAAAGTCAGGCACATCAGGACAATTTCAACATTGATAGATCCAGACCTGGTAAGCTGAGACACTCTGCTGGATCCAGATCTATGAGAGTGTCCTCTCCTTTTTGCTCTTGATCTACAAAGGTGGCAACATGTGACAGGGAGAACCAGTTGGCCTGGAAAATCAAGGGGAGGTGATCAGACAGAACTTTGGGGAACTTACTAAAAGACAAATTCTGAATTTAAGTTTATTTAGCTGCACAGACATAATGTTTGCTCTTACTGTCTATAATACAAACTTATTAACTATAAAAGTCTGTCAGCTGCTAAATATCACTACTCATTATTAGTGTTCCTAATTGTAGTTCTGTGAACACAAAACTATAACTGCCTTAACCATATTATCTCTTCAGTAAAAATTGAGGCAGGTGTGAAGGTTATAACTGCACCAAAGCTCCACACCAAAGGTCAGAGGACAGTGCTATACAACATGAAAAAGAGAAGGAGCAAAATCCAGTCTCAGGCCCTCAGCATATGCAGAAAAAAGCAGAAGACACTAACACAGAAAAAAGTGAGAACCACACAATTGAAATGTGTGTATTAATAGAGTCTGAAGTAAGGAAACAACTTTAGAAAGGTATAGAGGAAATTAGAAATGACCTCTGAAATGAAAGAAACCTCTGAAGCAATAGCATTTGATGTAAATAATCAACTGCAGAAACATATAGAAGTAATCAGACCAGAAATAGTCTCTGAAGTAAAAAAGTAAGCATAACTATAATGAAAGAATTAATAACTGCTTCTAAAGAAGACAACGATAAAAATTAAAGGAGTATAGAAAAATGATGGAATCCTAGAATGAGCAGTATAGGAAAGAAATAGATCACATGAAGCAGAGCCAAAGAGATATAGAGCAACTTAAAATCTCAATCACAAGCTTGAAAAACCATTTGAGTGAAAATGAAGATAGAGATTCAGATCTTGAACACACTGTCCCAGCTAGTGAATAGGTAAGAAAGCATCACATAAAAACAATTTGGATGCAGGAAAAATAATTCATCATCTGCAAGAGGATGCAAAGATGAACAAAGTGAGACTAATAGGCATCAATGAGAAAGAAGGAGTCAATACAAATGATATGAAAGAATATGGGCAGAAATAATAACAAAAATTTGCAAATATGGGGAAAGAATCTGACATTCAGGTAATGCAAGCATGTAGAACTTCAATAACATCAACCTAATTAAAAATGCACTCAGAAATATAATAGTCAAGATCCCAGAAATACAGCACAAAAACAATATACTAAAAGCCACTAGAGAAAAGAAACAGATCACATTTAAAGGAAAACCCATCAGTATAACGGCAGACTTCGCTTCATAAACCGTGAAGTCAAGAAAAGCATGGAACAGAGCACTTCAAGTCCTTTATGAAAAAAATTTCAGCCCAGACTACTATACCCTGCAAAACTCTAGTTCAAGTTTCATGCAGAAGTAAATTACCTCAATGAAAAAGAACTAGAGTTTCATTATGACAATGCCAACACTACACAGACTAACAAGATATTCCAGAGTGGGACCAAAATGACCAGAACTTCATGAATGACAACAGAAAGAACTAAACAGGACAAACAATTAAACACAGGAGAAAAAGGGGTAAAATACAGCAGGTAAGTAACATGTCTGTTGAAAGTTAATGCATCTCAATTTTAACCATCAATATAAATGGACTCAATTCACCAAAACGAAGAAGTAGACTGGCACAGTGAATTAGGAAGCAAAATGCAACAATATTCTGTATACAAGAAACACACTTAACACATAAAGAAATTCATAGGCTGAAAGTCAAAAGGTGAAACATAATACAACATGACCCAGCACCTCAGATAAAAGCATGTGTAGCAATCCTGTGTGCAGACAGTCTCAGCTTCAAACCAAGAGTCATGAAACATAATGAAGAAGTCCACTATATACTGGTAAGGGGAAAAATCCAAGAGGAAGAGGTAACACTGACACATATAAATGCACCAAACATGGGAGCACCCAATTATATAAGACAAATCTTAATGGACATGAAAAATCTAATATCCAATACCACAATTTTAACAGGAGACGTTAAAACCCCCTTATCACAAGAAGATAGGTCAAGCAGATAAAAAATTAGCAAAGAAGTGACAGAACAGAACCAGAGCTTGGAACTAATGAACTTGATGGGCATATACAGAGTGTTCCACCCAAACACAGCTAAATGCATATTTTTTTCAGCTGCATGTGAGACATTTTCTAAAATAGACCACATACTACTACATAGGTCATGCTTAAGTATATGCAAGAAAACAGAAATTATCCCATTAACATTATCTGACCACAGTGCAATGAAACTGGAAATAAATTACAAAACAAACTAGAAAACCCCAATAAACACATGGAAATTAAACAACACCCTCCTCTTTTCTTGCATATACTTAAGCATGGCCTACGGACTAGTATGTGGTCTATTTTAGAAAATAACCCATGTGCAGCTAAAAAAAATGTGTATTCAGCTGTTATTGGGTGGAACACTCTGTATAAGTCCACTAATGGCATTTGTTCCAAATTATGGTTCAGTACTGCTAATTCTTTGCTAATTTTTTGTCTTTTTGAACTATCTTTTTGAGATAAGAGGGTGTTAAGTTGTCCTGTTAAGATTGTGGTATTGGATATTAGATTTTTCATGTCCAATAAGATTTATCTTATATCGTTGGGTGCTACTGTTTCTGGTGCATACATATTTGTTTTACTTCTTTCTCTTGAATTTTTACCTGAACCAGTCTATAGTGGTCTTCTTTATTTTGCTTGATCATTCTTGGGATGGAGTTGAGACTGTCTGCAAACAGGATTCCTAGCCATGCTTTTTCCTCAGGTGCTGGGACGTGAAGTATTGTTTTCTACCCTTTGGCTTTCAGCCTATGAATTTCTTTATGATTTAAGGTGTTTCTTGTGTACAGCATATTGTTGGATTTTGTTTCCTAATCCACTGCGCCAGTCTATTTCTTTTAATTGGTGAATTAATTCCATTTACATTGATTGTTATAATTGAGATCTATTGACTTATGTCTGACATGTCATTTGCCTACTATTTTTATCCATTCCTCTCCTATTTAACTGTTTGCCCTGTGTAGTGGGTTGTTTATTTTTTCATTCATGGAGTTCTGCTCATTTTTGTTATTTCCTAGAATATCTTTTAGTAGTTTGTGTATGGTTGGCTTTGTCATCATTAACTTCTTTAGTTGATCTTTGTCATGGAAGTATTTCACTTCTTCCAACTTGAAATAGAGTTATGTGGGTATAGACATCTGGGGTGGAATTTGTTTTCATAGAGGACTTGAAGTACTCTGCTCCATGTCCTTGACTTCATGTTTTATGAAGAGAAGTCTGCCATTATTCTGATGGGTTTCACTTTAAATATGATCTGTTTCTTCTCTCCAGCAGCTTTGGGTATATTGTTCTTATGCTGATTTCCTGGGATCTTGACTATTATATATCAAGGTGTGTTTTCTGTTGGGTTGATGTTTTTTGGAGTTCTATATGTTTTGGTTACATGAACTTCAGATTTTTTCCATATGTATGATTCTTTTCTGTTATTAGTTCTGCCCATATTCTTTTTATAATATTTGTATTGACTCCTTCTTTCTCATTGATGCCTATTAGCCTCATGTTGTTCATCTTTGCATCTTCTTGCAGATGATAAATTATTTTTTTCCTGCATCCTAGTTGTTTTTATGTGATGCTTTCTTACCTATTCACTAGCTGGGACAGTGTGCTCAAGATCTGAATCTCTAGCTTCACTTCCATTCAAATGGTTTTTCAAACTTGTGATTGAGATTTTAAGTTCCTCTGTATCTCTTTTACTCTGCTTTATGTTATCTATTTCTTTCCTATCTTATTCATTCGAGGATTCCATCATTTTTCTATACTCCTCTAATTTTTATCATTGTCTTCTTTAGAAGCAGTTATTAATTCTTTCATTATAGTTATGCTTATTTTTTTTTACTTCAGAGATTATTTCTGGTCTGATTACTTCTATATGTTTTTGCAATTGATTCTTTACATCAGATCCTACTAATTCATAGTTTTCTTTTGTTATTTTACAGGCTATTTCTGTTCTGATTTCCTCTATATCTTTCTGAAATTGTTTCTTTGCTTCATACTCTATTATTTCAGATATTAGTGCTATGTAGCTCCTCATTTCTTTTGTGTTAGTTTCTCCTCCATTTTTTTCTGTGTGGGCACAGGGACTGAGACTGGATTTTGCTCCTTCTCTTTTCGTGTTGTATAGCACTATCCTCTGTCCTTGGTGTGGAGCTTTGTTGCAGTTATAACCTTAGCACCTACCCAAATTCTTACCGAAGAGATTATATGGTTAAGTCAGTTTTTGTTTTGTATTTACAGAACTGCAATTAGAAACATTAATAATGGGCAGTGCTATTTAGAAGCTGACAAACTTTTGTAACTAATGGGTTTGTATTGTAGACAGTAAGAGCAAACATTATGTCTGTGCACCTAAGGAGATATTGAATTTGGAATTTGTATTTAAGTTAGTTCCCCAGAGTTCTGTCTAATCACCTCCCCTTGATGTTCCTGGGGTCTTCTAGGCAGACTCATTCACCCAGTTACCTATTGCCCCCTTTGTAGATCAA